>NC_053155.1:235618419-235918419 GCF_016835505.1 Polypterus senegalus
ACTCTGCCTCATACAAGTGAGTCAGAGTCAGGAGGCAGTAGACAACGCTCTTCAAGGAGGAGTGCAAGAAGACAGAGAAGAACTACTACTACTGCATGGTATATGTTGGAAAGCCTGTGAAGGTGTCTTCATCTAATAAATATATCTATTTATTAACAGAGCTGGAAGTGTGTGTCTTGGAGTTGCACCTGGTGTTTGGTTCTCAGTGGTGCTTACCCTAGCAGACACCATACTGTATATATATATATTGTGAAGGATGGCCAGCCATTTATCCCGGCCAATATCCCCAAGCCGCCAGGTGGAGCCCTCCTTGCAGCATGGAGGTCCCCAGAAGACCAGCAGGGCATCATGGACAATGGAGTTTTTATGCACAGCCCTGCTGGATGCCATTGGGGCCACAGGATGGAGCTGCAGGGAGGACCGAGGGCTTCTTCGTGCCCTGTGACCCAGAGGTTCATCATAGGAAGAGCGACGGACTTCCGGGTTGAAGAAAAGAACTTTTATCTGACCCGGAAGTGATTGAGAATCACATGGACTGGGGACAGGGTACACTTCCGGGTCAGGGAATATAAAAGGACTGTGGGAGCTCCCAGACGGTGAGCTGAGCTGGGTGGAAGGGTGGCAACGCGTCTGGGAGCTGGAGGATTGTATTATTGTGATTATTAGTGATTTGTATGAGTATTGTGGAGGAGAGGGTGTTTTGTACACTGTGGAGATTGAATAAAGTTGAATTGTGGACTTTTACCTGGTGTCTGGAGTCGTGCACAGGGGTTCAAGGGAGCGAGAGCGCCCCCTATCTACCACAATATATATATATATATAATATATATATATATATATATATATATACTGTATAAAATGTTTACTGTATACATTATACTGTATGACAAGAAGTTGCGAGCTATTAAGGGGCAGATGGCTGAGACACAAAATAAGAAGGGACTAACATTATATATACTGCGGGAAAGGGGACACCACTATTAGCTGCAGACAAGTGTCACTTTGGGTAAACGGCACAAGTGGTGAAATTCACTAAAGGTAAAGAAAGGTCATTAGGGATTAAGCTGAGTTTCCATTAATCTATGGGTGTCAGGAGTCTTCTGTGTGCAACAGATATGTTACCAAGGGGGCGCAGGGCCCTGTAACTGTGCATTAAAGCTAAGAAATGGCGGGCCTGCAGGATTTTCATAGGGTTTTCACAACCCCAGGAGTGTTCAAGAGATTGCCTCAAGAGACTAGGATGGGATTTAATAATTATTTCCTTCTAGTGGATGTTTTTTATTATTATGGAGAACCCGACAGTAATGTTAATTTTATAGTTAAGAGCATCTTTATTTTTATACATGTGGCCATACTGCGTTTATTGTTTCCAGAACAATACTAACAGGTATAGCTGGGAGCATGCGGAACGTTAAGTCATGCGTGTGATATTCCAAGAGATTGTGTTAAGATGAAGACACCAGCTCCTGGTGAATCCCAGTGGTGACCAGTTGAGGTGACTGTATTAAGAGGGATGACCGCGTTCACCAGTGTCTCAGCAATGCTGAACATACCTGATCAGTAAGCAGGGTGATGTAGAGAAGGAGACTGTAGTTATCCAAAAGCGTAGCTTGTACTGTATATTAAATGACCAATAGAGCGATAGAGACCAATAAAGATGGATGCCATGAACATTGCACTTTATATATAAAATGCTTTTCTAAAAAAGCATCAATAACTTTGAGTAACACTGTTGCATGATGGTTATAGTTGCCATTACCTGAAGCTGACATCCTACAGGTGACTTGTTCTACTTTCAGACATGACACAGATCTGACTTGAGTATCCCAAATCCCCAATGTATCCCTCGTATGTTTACACTCACCAGCCTTTCACAAAGATGCAGTTGCAGTCTGTGGTTCCATTTATGGTCACCTTCAGGATGGACTGCTACTGTGGCTAAATACTTCTCTCTTTATTTTTTACATAATGACAGAGCTCTAAAAAAAGCAGGAAAGAGAGAAGGTTTACTCTTTCATTCATGTGTTATAGCTACATTCTCTAAATTAAAATTCCTAATATACTTAAAACAGAATGAGTGTTAGTAATGAGTGAGACAAATCTTACCAAATACAACCTTGGATAGACAGCAGCTCTTCTTGCTAGAAGTCTATGCACCCAGAATGCCTTGACAAGCAGGTGTCTTTTTGTCTTAGCTGCTGTTCTTTTTCCGGTTTTCTGTAGTGGCGATCTGTGCCACCACCACCTGATCAAAGCACCGTGCAGTCCCTACATTGATGGATTGAAGATCATGATCTAATTCTTGCACATGAAGCCTGAAAACCATGAGGACTGATTTAGATCATTTATGTTGGGCAGAATGCCCAGTGAGGCCAGGGGGGTCTCGTGGCCCGGAAAATCCTGCAGATTTTGTTTGTTTTTTTTCTTCAGCCCTCTGGAGTTATTTTTGGTTTTTCTTTCCTCCTGGCCATCTGAACTTACTTTATTCTGTGTTACTTAGTATTGCCTAATCTTTTCTTTTTTCATCTTGAGCTACATCATTTGTATGAAAACATTCTGTATAAATAAATGTTGTTGTTAAAGATGTGCGTATTAGCTTAAATGGTGATGGACTGGCTCCTGCCTTGTATCACATGTTGCCAAAATAAGCCACAGCCTCTATAAGTCAGACCTGAATTGAAGTGGGTCTGATATGTATCAAGGACACATAGATTGGATCAATACAACTAATTAATAACTTTATTTAAAAAGAGAACATGATCTTAAATGAATACTATAATGATAACAAGAGGTGCTAAGCCTAATGAATCATGACCCCTGTATCATTTGGCAACTATTTTTTAAAAAGTGTAATATATTCAGAAAAGTTGTATGACAAATGAATTCGAAAGTAGAGCATTCATTTTACAATGTATTAAAAAGATTAATTTGCAATTCATAAGATTACCAGTTCAAATCCTCTCCCATCCCATTTTCTAAACCGCTTTTTCTCATGACTGACGCAGTGGCAACAGGCTTAGCAGCCCAGCCCACAGCTTCCTTATCCTAGTCACATTCTACAGCTCCCTGCTGGGGATTTGCCAGGTCTGCTGAGAGTTCTAATACATCCGGCATGCCTTGATTAGCCCCAGGGGGCTGTGCCCAGTATAATTCCTTGGTGGATGCCCAAACCTATTTAACTGCCTTCACTGCATCGGGAACAGCATTGGCTTCGCTCCAAGGGACCATCTGCATTGTTAAACTCCTCACAGTATCGTGATGGGCGAACATCAGAAACCTGCAGATAAACCTTGTTTTAGTACCTTGCACCCTTATTTTTTGTTTTCTACCCAAAGCTTATGAATCAAGAAACTGTTATTGAAGGAATTAGCTTGCAGTGGCCGGACACGCACCGTGACAGGTCAGGTGTGACAGCTGTATACAGTATATAGTCTATTGCGTTCAATAATGTTCAATAGCTTTTTCCCCTGCATCAAGAAAACATTGCCTGGTATGTTTTCTTTTGTGGAGTACTGCAGTGGAGACACTGACTTACTTAGACGATTCCAGAGTTAAGCTAGACATGTCTACCAACGCGGTGGCATTAAAGTTGCTGAAGTTTTGGGAACAGTAAGCTATAGCATGGTTTGCCCAAGCAGAGCATAGTTTGTGTTGTGGGAAATTATGTCAGACGACACAACATGCTGCTACGTCGTTACAGCTCTCAGCGGCTCCACAGCGTCCAGAGTGGCGAGTCTGCTTGAAAATTCTCAGACACAAACAATTAAGTAACTTGTTGGAGATGTATGGTCTCACAGAGTCAGAGAGGGCATGGCAATTGCTATCATTGCCATGCCTCAGAGAAGCAAAACCCGCCATGCTGAGGGACCATATGTTTGCTTTGCTAGGCATCCACAAGCCCGGTTTTATATTTAGAGAACTGTTTCTGCAGCATATGCCGGAACAGGTGTACACTGCCCTAGCCAATGTGTCTGTTGTTGACTACTTACAGTTGGCCGAAATGGCCGACAGTCTGCACTCTGCTTGCAAACCTCATCAATCCTGTTAGTAAGCCCATGGCTCCTGCTGCTCTTCCTCCTCCTGCCTCGACCCCAACAAATCCCTATCTGGTGAGAACACAAAGCAATGCCACCCACCTCGTAAATTCAGCCCATCCGGGTCAGTAAACATTATCTCATCGGACCCTGCTAGACAACTGCTCTTTATAACAGATGTCCAGTCCGATCGACATTTTTTGTGTGTTGATGTGGCTTCTGGGAGAGAAGGGCCTATTCTGGAGGCTGCTAATGGTACTAAAATCCCAACCTATGAAAGCAAGCATGCCACCTTATCTTTCTGTGGAAAACATTTTAATTGGACTTTTGCCTTGGGCAAGGGGGCTATGTCTTTTCTGGGTGCTCATTTCCTGTGTGCAAAAGTGTTGCTGGTTGATACTAACTCTTTGAAGGCTGAAATAATTCGTCCAAACAAACACCGTTTTCTGAAAAGCACACAAAGCAATGGTTACACACATATATCACCATGAAAACATCTGCTACTGCATGCTGTGGCCGACAGTTTGCTGCCTCTTGTGGATTGAGTCACTCAGAGGCAGTCTGGCAGCTGGCAGGCTGTCTTCACGTGGCAGTGGTGGTCATGGTCGCAGTGCAGTGCAATCTGGTTTGTCCCTCCTGTCATCGTAAGTGGTGTTCCTACTCAAGCGCCTTATTTGCTTTTTCAATCTTGATCTCCAGATCACTTACATCAAAATCGGAGTCCAACACATCAGATTCCAATTCAGACATAATATGCAAAACGCCGCCCACGGAGTATTTTGCCTTGGCATTTGCTTCGATCTATCATCAAATGTTGATGCAATTTTGATTTTGTTTTCTCTTCACTACTCACATGAGCGAAGGGAATCTTGGTCAAACCAACAAGGCTAACTTCCCTCCTAGCAAAGTGAGTCAAACTAAATTGTAACGTCAGGTTTTGTCACCGTTTACAGTTCATCATCACCCTCAACCCCTCCTGTTCACAAAAGTCAACATCCGCCCTGAAAGAGTTAAGAACCATTGCCTCATGGATGCAAAGGATTTTGCCACTCTTCCCAGCACACTCAGTACTGTCATTCCCTCTACCAGGTACAATGTGATGGTTGTGACTTATGAGTTTGCCCACCCACTCAACTATTTCCTCCAGCTGTACAAACCCACTTTATCCACAATGGAAACTAAGCATGGTGTTGAACACTTCATTTCCTCTGCTGGTCCACCAGTACACACCCATGCCTGCCAGCTCACCCCTGACAAGTTAGCTATTGCAAAGGGGGAGTTTGCCAACATGGAATGGCTGGGAATTGTGTGTCAATCCAATAGCCCATGGGAATTGCACCTCCATATGGTGCCCAATGCAGATGGAGGTTTAAATCGCTTGAACGATTGCATAGTCCTTGACCACTCCACATACAGGATTTCTTAGCACAGCTCATTTGGAAAAAAGTTTTTTAAAAAGTGGATCTCCTCTACGGCTCCCACCAAATACCTGTACCACTGGCAGACAACCCCAAAATAGCCGTCATCACCCCCTTTGGATTGCTTGAATTCCTGCACACACCATTCAGGCGTGAAAACGCTGTGCAGACATTCCAGAGGTTGATGACTCTGTCCTCAGTGATTTAGATTTCCTTTTTTTCTACCTGAACAACATCTTGGTTGCCAGCTGTTCCAGAACACCACGCTCATCTCCATGCCTTGTTCGAGCAACTTAGCCTGAACATGTTAGCAGTCCTGCTAAGTGCCTGTTTTGAGTGCCTGTCATAGAATTTCTGGGACATCACATTTCAAAAGAGGGTGTGATTCCTTTGCCTTCTAAAGTTTCTGCTGTCACCGATTTCACTCAGCCTCACACCATAGGTGCCCTCCAGGTATTCTTGGTCAGTTTCTACCACCACATCATTCATATGGCACCCCAACATTATGTGAGGCAATATGAGCCGACTTTATATGAGGTGATACAGGGCCAGTCTGCAAAGCTCTCTGTTGTGTGGTCCCAAGAACTTGATGAGGCACCAACTCAGAGCGTTTCTACACCCACGGTTATGCTGCTACTGCAAAAGTAAAGCCCTGGCAGAGTGGACTTTGGACACTTAGAGCACCACCTTGCTTTTTCATTCTCCAGTGATTTTACTAGCCTGTGCTTTAGTTTGTAGCAGTAGTGTATCCTAATCTTGTGAGTCACCTTAACTGAGTAAAGATACTAGCCTAATCAATATTAATCATTTTAATCACATTTTCATACTTGAGAAGTAAGTTTATGTCTCCTTGGTTTTAGTACTCTGTTTTGTAAATAAGCTAATCTCCTGCAAATACAAACAACCTAAGCCAGTTATCTCCACCTCTATAATGTCTTCACTGCTATAAACATGCTGTTTAAAAAAATCAAGAACACAGCCTGACTTTCCTCATACAGTATGTCTGAACCTAATAGCACCAGGCACCTTCCTCTCAGTAGCCAATGACATTTAACTGAAAAAGACTACAGGGTTCATGTTATGCTAGGTCACAAATTTGCATTTGCTCATTACATGATATTCTCTCCACATCTCTGTGTCACTACAATGAAAAATTACAAGCTGATTGGTCATCATGCACTTGTGTTCTCCATTTGATTGCATATCTTTGACGAGAAAGAATGAATATGCATGGAATCATTACCATCTCAGCTTTCAGGTGCCACTCTGTCAGTTGTGTTTTTTGAAATATTAATGTTGCAAGAGTGCATAATTGGGTAGAATTGGAATGAGAGGCCTACTTTCATCTAATCTCGGCAACGGCATGAACATGCTAAAACTGACGATGAATGCTCTTGAAGAAAACTTTGAGGACCCATGGTGATGATAAAACCCTGCAGCACTCCACAGACACAAAACAGCATTCAGCCAGAGACTAGTGTATGTAACAGCATGGGCAAATGGTGCAAGGCTCTACGCCTACTCTATGGCAGTTACCTCTCTGTTTTCTTTTATAAGTTAAAATCGTCAAACCTATTTAATCCAGTTCTAGGTCCAGGGAGTGTTTTCAATTATTTCCAATTTCCAATTCATATTAAACCATTACTAATTTTAGTTTTCCCAGATAGTGATGAGCCTTTCTCATTAGCAATGTAACTTCGTAGTATATAGCACCTGTCACACCAAGCAACAGTTACATTGTTTTAATAACAATACTAAATAAAACATAAAAGGTTAAGCCATAATGCAATCCCATTTAATACACACTAGCAGAATACCCGCGCTTCGCAGCGGAGAAGTAGTGTGTTAAAGAAGGTTCGAAAAAGAAAAGGAAAAATTTTAAAAACAACGTAACTTGATTGTTAATGTAATTGTTTTGTCATTGATATGAGTGTTGTTCTCATATCTATCTATCTATATATATATATATATATATATATATATCTCTATCTATCTATCTATCTATATATATATATATATGTTGTTCTCATATCTATCTATATATATATATATCTATCTATATATATATATGTTGTTTTCATATCTATCTATATATATATATATATATATATATATATATATATATACCGCTTGGCAGCGGAGAAGTAGTGTGTTAAAGAAGGAAAGAGAAAGAAAAGGAAACACTTTGAAAATAACGTAACATGATTGTCAATGTAATTGTTTTGTCACTGTTATGAGTGTCGCTGTGATATATATATATATATATATATAGCAAAATACCTACTTGCAGCGATGTCATGTGTTAAAGAAGTTATGAAAAGAAAAGGAAACATTTTAAAAATAATGTAACATGATTGTCAAAGTAATTGTTTTGTGTATTTGGCAGCGTCACAAAGTTTTTTCGTCTAGCTGCATCAGAAAATGTACCACAACGTCTGACACGCCTCCTTTTTAGTGTTTTCTCACAGCTTGGATTGCTGCTGTCATATATATATACACACACACACATACATACATACATACATACATACATACATACATATATATACACATACATATCTTCATATCTACATATCTATATACATATCTACATATACATATATATATATATACATACCTATCTACATCATATATACACATACATACATACATACACACACAAATTATATATATGTGTGTATGTATGTATGTATGTGTGTATGTATGTATGTATGTGTGTGTGTGTGTGTGTGTGTGTATGTATTTATATATATATATATATATATATATAATGTAGATAGGGGTGTGTGTGTTTATATATATATATATACATACATACATATATACACATACATATACTTGTGTGTATGTTTGTATGTGTCTATATGTGTGTGTATAGCTTTGGTCACTGAGTGCAAGGGAAAAATAATAAAATATAGTCTATAAGTTATTAAACAGTAAAACATTAACGCTTTAAGAAGTACAGGTACATTGAGCACTACTGGAGTGGTTTCAGGTAAACTACATTTTAAAGACTGTGTAACACAACAGGTAAGTAACTAACAGCAGCTAAAATATATATGGATCATCTCTCGGTAGTAGATCCCTTTTGAAAGGCGCTACACGACGGCTGTGGTATAGAAATTACATTTTCTATGTGAACGTTCAAATTTGTGCCTGTGGTAATGTGCCTTACCGGCATTTAAAGAAAATTAGTTTTGTGTCCTCTGCAGTGTTAAGAGAGAAAGACTTTGGTTTGGGATAAAAGGAAAAAAGGTGTAAAGAAAGGAAAGTTGCCTTTTTCTTTTATATAGTATAGAGAGATGTGTTCGCTGACGTTATGATCGCCTTGTGTAGACTGGTGAGACGTCCCTGCCATTAATCGGCTGTGATGGCACTGTCAGTCCTCCACTCGTGTGCGTGTTTTCATAATCCGAGGTGAGGACCTCATAATCGTATCGTGCAAAAGAAAGTGTGAATCGCCTTAATATTATTTTTCCGTGGTGTAGAAAAGGGGTCCCGTGTTTGCACTTGTCTGGGCTATAGCGCAGGGGGAGGATAAAAAAAATTAAAAGTGCTCACTTTGACTTAAGGCAGAAGCGCACACAGTGTCTCAAAGGCCGGCACAGCTATGCGCGCGCGCTGGCTGCTCGACTTTTGCTGGGCAGGAGACCCCAGTTTTTGCAGACACGTTCATGATATCAAAAGTCTCAGCTCTTTGGAGGTCATTCATATATTATATATATAGCAAAATCCCGCCTCGCAGCGAGAAGTAGTGTGTTAAAGAAGTAATGAAAAGAAAAGGATACATTTTAATAATAACGTAACATGATTGACATTGTCATGAGTGTTGCTGTCATATATATGCCTGCCTAAATAAGTCACCCTCGCTTTGCTGTTACTTTTTTACCGTTCATTTAATCATGGCTATTGGCGGAAAAATTATAAAATGGAAGGAGGATGGCTTTACCAAAACAATTATTGATGGCGAATCGATTATTCATAAAGCTTGAATTGGTGATGTTTTTCTGTGTTAACCTCATATTTTTTCAGACTTCTTCTCAAACTAAGGTGGTGCGAGGGTAAAATGAATCGGGATGCGCTGGTCAATGTAATTGGTGTACAGTACCAGGAAATCATGCATTGACAAAAGCTCCCCTTTGCTTGTAATGCAAAGTGTGATTAAATGCATTATTTTTAACGCGTTATGGAGCACATGCATCGAAGCTTCTCAGCTGTGCTTGTGCTAAGAAAAGGAAAGATTTTAAAAATAACGTAACACGATTGTCAATGTGACCTTTTGTAAGTAGTGCCTGGAGGATTCAGTGTGGAGAAACTCTATAGAGACAGCGTGTGTATTAACTTGTGGATTTTTCTGTGAGTATTTGGTGGCAGTCTGACAAAGTTGCTTCGGAAGACGGCGTTAGCCGCGGAGCTCAGCTCAGACCGAAATTAGATGAATGGGAGGGAGATGATGACGTGACTCCCCACCGCCTTAACTGTCAATCCCCACAAACACAGTCTCGGAATTTGCATAAGCACACCCCTTCACCTACAATTTTAACTTAGTTACAAAGTGATCAAAACTCTCGTTTATATCCTGCGTCCTCTCATTAAACTTGTATCCCGCATTACCTGTGGGCATGTGAAACGCCAGCGGTAGCCTGTCTATGAACTTAATTTAAAGTTTAGGTTTACACCTTGCTTTCTTTCCGAGGCAGCAACACTCATGAATATGGTAGTATATGTCACTCGCTCGCTTCTTATTGTTTTTCGCTGCGTTCTCAATTATATAATGCATGTTTTCTTAAGCGCTTTTTGCAGGTCTTCCTGGTTTTCTACGCACTGCGTTGACAATCAGTTCACGTGATTACGTGGGAGGCGTGATGATGTCACACGAAACTCCGCCCTTCCAGCTCAACTCCATTACAGTTAATGGAGAAAAATACCTTCCAGTTATGACCATTATGCGTAGAATTTCGAAATGAAACCTGCCCAACTTTTGTAAGTAAGCTGTAAGGAATGAGCCTGCCAAATTTCAGCCTTCTACCTACACGGGAAGATGGAGAATTAGTGATGAGTGAGTGAGTGAGTGAGGGCTTTGCCTTTTATTAGTATAGATTTAAGGGCATCAGAAGCTGAGAAGTACAGGGTGGAAAGCAGGAACCTTCCCTGGATGGAAAGTCAGTCATGTTGCAGGGCATCTTCATTGGCAACATTTTATCACTTTTAAACAAGTTAATATTCTGAATGTTATAAAACACATTAGAAGTCTTTATAGAATGATATAAATGTGGCAAATGACAGTAAAAGGTTTGGACTATAATATATTGTTGTTAAAAACAACGTTGGTAGCGACTCTATACAGGATACTTAAACTTACGTGTGCTCCACTTGCTTATGTTGGACCAATGCAGAATCTCTTGTTAATTCAACCTGCACATCTATGGAACGTGAGAGTAAAGTAGAACGATTAAAAAAACAAAACTCTAGGCATGGTAAACATACAGACTCCACACAGAGAGTAGGGAGGGAAGGAACATGGAGGAGTGTAGCAGCAGCACTGATGAGCCAAATAAAATAAAAACAATTGATATAAGGCAAATCTACAGTTATTTTGTAGTAAATAAAATGACAAGAAGGCAAGGACAGAGGTGAGAATTGTGTCAAATAATTAAAACCAGAATAAGAGTTGAATAACAACTTTCACATCCTCAGAACCAGCAGTCTCATGAGTTCTGCTTTGGGAGATCAACTCTTAGAGGGTTTTGGTGTAATAATTTCAGGTATTATTTTACTGTTGCATCATTTTGACCCCGTTTTGGAACTTTGACAACTCTTGTGTTGTGTATCGGCTGCTAGGCAATGAACCCGGACGTCACAGGTTTACACTTCCAAGGTCAAACATATTAAGTTCTCCTTGGTTCTTCTGTTTGTGAATAAATTAAAAAGAATTCACAAGATCCTTTGCTATTTTGCTTCTGACCCCTTTTTCTGATTTTTCAACTTCAATTCTTGATTAGCATTTTGCTTGTTTTGAAAGATAAGATTTTGATCTTTGTGTGTCTCCTGGCATTCCTCCATTATTTTTCGTAGTTTATCCCTCTGAGAAACTGTAACATTTAAACTAGCTACATTTCTTACAATTCATTTTTATTTACATAAAGGTTACTTAACTTTCACTTATTAATTTGTACTCTAACAAAAAATATTTCAAGTCTTTTAAATTTTTATTTTAACTGATCTGATAGATTGTGACACAAATCTCCTTACCACTTCAGCAATTGCAGAGTTCTACAAGCAGCTATTGTTGAGTTACAAAATACTCCTTTGACTTTGTTTAATGAACCTTTAATTGGGCAAATATTACATTTGTTACATTTGTTTTGAATGTATTATACACTCACCTTTCAAATTATTAGGAACCTTATACTAATGCTGGGTGGAGCCTCCTATTGAATTCCACAAGATGTTGGAAACATTCCTTTGAGATTCTGGTCCCTGTTGACATGATTGCTTCACACATTTTCTGCACATCTGTCAGCTGCACATTCATGCTGCAAATCTCCTGTTCTACCACATCCCAAAGATGTTTGATTGGATTCAGATCTGGTGACTGGGGAGGCCACTGAAGAACACTGAACTCATTGTCATGTTCATGAAACCAGTTTGTGAGGACTTTTGCTTTGTGACATGGTGCATTAGCATGCTGGAAGTGGCCATGAAGGGATGTCTATGGTCAGAAGCAATACTCAAATAGGCCGAGGCATTCAAGTGATGATTAATTGATATTAGCAGCCCAAAGTGTGCCAAGAAAACATTACCCACACCATTAGACCACCACCAGCCTGTACTGTTGACAGAAGTCAGGATGGGTGTACTGATTCGTGCTGTTGTAGTCAAATCTCGACCACACCATCTGTAAAGGAACGACCATCTCTGAACCGAGGAGGGGGCCTAAGGTTACATCTTTCACCATCTTACAATGTGGTGATTGCAGCCATTCCCCGACGCTCTGTGAATGGTACTCATGGCCATTGATCAATGGACAATTTGCATATCATTGATCACATGGTGCTAGTTCGGTCATTAGGCCAAAGTACTGTTTATAAGGTTGGAGAAACCTGCAGTCAACTGAGACTGAGGAAGTCACTTGGATGAGTGATAAAACGTATCACAAAAAAACTATGTCCAGATGAACAGAATCAACTTTCTAGAACAGACCAGGCTACGTTTGTGCAGTCCTCAACTGTTCAGTTTTGGTATTTTTTTTTGAGTTTGTGCCAACCTCAGCCTTAGCTTCCTATTCTTTGCTGTCAGCAGTGGAAACTGACAAGGTCTTCTGCTGTTGTAGCCCATCCGCCTCAAGGTCCAAAGTGTTGTGCATTCTGAGATGCTTTTCTACTCAGCACAGTTGTAGAGAGCGGCTAACTGAGTTACTATTTAGTCTTTCTATCATTTTCAACCAGTCTGGCCATTCTCCTCTGAGCTCTCATCAACAAGGTGTTTCCATCCGCAGTACCACCAGTCAAAGGATTTTTTTTTGGTTTTTGCACCATTCTGAGAAAACTCTAGAGACAGTTGTGTGTGAAAACCCCAGGAGATCAGCAGTTACAGAAATACTTAAACCAGCACGTTTGGCATCAGCGATCATGTCACAGTCTAAATCAATGAAATCACATTTTTTCCCATTCTGGTTTTTGATGTGAACATTAACTGAAGCTTCCTGACCTGTATCCGTATGATTTTATGCTGCCACATGATTGGCTGATTAGATAATTGCATGGGTAAGCAAATATAAAGGTGTTCCTAATAATTTGTTTCATTACTGTACACATTTCTGTAATAATGGGTTATCGGTTCTGTTGCCTCCTTGATTTTGATTATGCGTATGTTTTAAAAGTCTGTCTATTCTCTGATTTATAGATGAGGATGATTGCCTTTCTGTTATTCTTTTATTTATAGATGAAGATGGTTGCATTTCTATTTTTTTTTTCTTTTGCCATAAATGGACAGGTGGCTATAGTAGAATAGGATAGAATATGGATAGGAAATGTAAATATCATAAGCTGTTTTATCTTGCACTGTACAGATTGCTGCTACTGCTGTCAGTCTGTTGCTTTTCCTAAATGTAATTTTTTACTCACCCAGTATGTCATTCATTTACAATTATTTTGACCTCTGAAATTATGTTATGTTGTACACATTGTGCAAATAATGACTGATAATATCAATGTGCTATAAATAGATTTCCATTCACCCATCCCTCCTCAATCCCACTTAATCCAGTTCAGGGTCATCTGGCCCATGGCTTATCCCTGCAGTGCAAGGCAGCCATCCTAAAAAGAGTGCCCATTTATTGCTTTGCCCCTTCATACATTCACTCACTCATGCGGTGTGTGTTTAGAGTCACCAGATAAAGAGGAGGATAAACACCTCCACATAGACAGAACTAGCCTGGGATCCAAACTCAAGACTCTGGAGCTATGAGGCGGCAGCCATAATCAGTGTGCCACTGCAATTTAGTTGTTAAAAATCTCCTACCTATATGCAGGTTTGACAAGGAATAGATAGATAGATAGATAGATAGATAGATAGATAGATAGATAGATAGATAGATAGATAGATAGATAGATAGATAGATAGATAGATAGATAGAAGTCTTACATTTTGAATGGCACAGGTACACTGGCCTTCACAGCAGACATTACACACAGCTGAAGGAGATCTTTGCTCTGACTCTGTGAAAAATATAATTCAAGTTTAGAAGAGTGCAGAGCTCTGCCATCTTTCGTAACAATGTGTTTCTTCTTTCCCGCTTTCGGTTCATTTTTTCAATGCTTTTAATTAAACACTAGCTGTGCTAACCATCTACAACAGGTTCTCAAATGTGAGATTAAATAAGCGACTGCAAGGTACCACAGAAAAATGTTGGAGTGCTAACCCAGTCGTCCCCGTTTAATTCCAATCAGAAAAAAAAAAAACGAAAGTAACAAACATGGACACAAATACAAGAAAGTCTGTTTAAAACAAAAAAACTGTCAGGCTTGATTAGGTTTAGAAATAAGCTCTTTCCTGCAGTGCATTTGCTACAAAAGTTAACACCTCCTTCTTGCATTTGCGGGATTTATAGGTGGGGTGCAGAGTCAGCTGCCCTCACTGGGTGTCTTCACTGTACTGCAGAGGTAACAAAAAAGGAGAAGATTAGTGCCAACCTGGGGTGGTAGTACATACCTCAGCTGAGCCCAGAAAGTGTGACACAACATAGATCTCCGGGTCAATGTTTGCAGTGCACCATCTTTTGAAATATATGTATGTATAGTAGTACGCCCTGCGGTGGGCTGGTGCCCTTGCGCCCTGTGCTGGCTGGGATTGGCTCCAGCAGACCCCCGTGACCCTGTAGTTAGGATATAGCGGGTTGGATAATGAATAGATGGATGGATGTATAGTAGTAATAAAAATGCATTGTATTTTCCATTCCAACAGATGGTGCACCATAAACATTTGTAGCAATAAACAAATGTTTGTGATACACCATCTGTTGGAATGGAAAATACAATTCATATATCTGTGTTATATGCCATTTGGTATTGGATTCAGAAAAGTGGTGTTAATGCTGTGGTGTGCTGACAACATTAGAGACACAGCAACTGGAGAGACACGCAGACACTTATCCTTTTAATAAGATGGATGAATAATTCTCACAGAAAACTGTAGTAAGTTATAAACTTTGCACTGTGAGATCATTCCTCACTTAAAGCTATTTGTGAACTGTAAGTAATTAATCTCAAGGAGAAAAGAAATCCTAAATATGTATGATACATGAATATAAAGGTTTTTTTTTTAATTTGGAACATTAAGTCAAATTGCAGTTCTGTTACTAAGGTGATAGTCAACATTTTTGGCTGTTATTAATAAACTCCAGTGGCTGACAAGAATGCCTCTGAATATAATTTGTCCTTCTTAGTTTAGTAATGTGTTTTACTTTTTAGATTAAAAAAATATAAGCCAAGAAAATGTATTTTGAGATGTCTGACAGGTTTGACGACATGACATTTTTGTATTCAAAAAAATACCATTAAAAGTATTAACATAAGGCAACATAAGGATGCAACCACAGGATTATAGACAATTGGGAATACGGATGTACTTTCATTGAGGAATGAAATTAATTAAGGCCTAAAAGCCTCCTCAGTGCAAACTCTATGCTCCGCACCAATAGCACTAATTCTTAGTGTCAGTTTAAGCTCCCTGGTCTTACAAATGTGGCCAGCATCCATCAGCTTCCCTTCCTTATGCTAAAGATAGAGATCAGAAAGAAAAATGTTTCCCTGGAAAATCGTCACACAGGCAGGATCAGCAATAGTAAAGGTAAAATGAAAACAGGACTTCCCAATCAAAGTAACTCAAGCGGTATATTTAAAAACCAGCAAAACCAACACATTACGCACAGCAGATAATAGCTAAGGGAAAATCAAATCTCAAGTCAAATTGTCAATGACAGCTGATGGGTTTTCAAGAGACTGTGATGTCAGTCACCAAAAAACAGCAACTGAGATGAGAAAAAGACAAACAAGTAACAGAATTACGAGCACAAACAACAGCCCTTTTCACCTGGGATTTTGCAAAGTTAACCATCTCAGAAATTTATTGATGCTTGCCCATGCATGCATACCAGAGCAAACCTGCAATTCCTTGGATTGTTAATGTTCATACAGGAACCTTTCAATCCTACAAAGGAGATGGTGACTTTAAAAGACACAATTGTCAAAAAGAAAATGCAATAATCAGACAAAATGACTGTTGCATGTATATTTTTTTATTGTATTTGCTACTGCAACTTAACATCAGAAAAACCACAGAACTGCATATTGACGTTCGCAACACCAAAGAGCCTCTTTGACCGATCACTATTCAGGGATGCCAAGGTAGTGTGTAGCTACAAGTATACTTGATGGTCCATATTAATGACAGGTTGGACTGGGCATGGAACTCAGAAGAACTGTATAAGAAAAGGTAGAGCAGACTCGTCTTCTTTAGGAAAGTTTGTTCCTTGAATGTGGAAGTGACATCCTTCACATCTTCTATGACTCTGTGATGGTCAGTGCGATTTTCTACCCTGTGGTGTGCTGGGCTGGTAAAATTGCTTCAAGAGAGGCCCACCAAATTAACACGCTGCTCAAGAAGGGAGGCTCAGTTATAAGACGCAGAATGAAGACAAAACTGACGGCCATTAAGAACAATGCTGCACATCCTCTCTCTAACACACTGACACTGAGGACTTTCACCCAACAAATCATTCAGCAAAAGTGGGTCAAGAAATGCTACTGGGGCTCCTTCAGACCAATGGCAAAACACCTTCGTAATGCCTGACTGTAACTGTGACTATGCTTTTTATCTTTAGCCATGTCAGAGGTTTCCTTCTTCTTTTTGTAACTTGTGTGTATTCTACGGTGGGTTGGTGTCGTTTGTTATAATATTTCTTGAGCTTCTGTAAAAAGTTAAATTGCCTCCTTAGGATAAATAAAACACTATCTATCTATCTATGGTATAGTCTATCTATCTATCTATCTATCTATCTATCTATCTATCTGTCTATCTATCTATCTATCTATCTATCTATCTATCTATCTGTCTGTCTATCAGATTATTATTTTGTATAATGTAGTTGAACAACAAATGTATACAAGACATTAAAAGTTTTATTCTAAGTACAATATAAAATGAGCAGTCAAAAATGAAAAAAATGAATCTTAATATTTCAGTAGTATTGGATTTGCAAAAACTTAGCTGAGCTTCGACAAGGTGCGTGAGCCAAGGACAAGGAGCCCAGCTCCCCCACGATTACCGCTACCTCACAGCTCCTGGTAGAAACAGTTTCTGTAAAACTTGGTAGTAAGTGATTTACTAATTTGCCCCTAGCATAAAAAGGCTTAGTTAAAATATCAGCATCATTTTTTACACATTTTTGAAAAAATAACCTAAGAAAACAAAATTCAGTCAGATAATCAAGCAAGCCTTTAATTCATCAGCATCACGGACCCCTATGATTGGCTCACTTGCTTGAATGGACTTGTAACGATATATGGAAGGGCAGAGCAGACTCTTTCTTCTTAGGAGACTGCACTCCTTTAATGTGGGTAGTGACTTCCTTCACATCTTCCACATCATACATTTGAAAACTGTGATGATTTTTAGATGCTTTACTCAAAAAGTTGAAACATACAGTACCTCAAACTGAGGATTACAATGGTGCTGTTTAGCATTGCAAAGGGTAATGTGTGTAAGAGGTTAAGGATATAAAGAAAAGCACAATGAAATAGAACCTGTGGAGTAGGTGCCAGCGAAGGACAAGATCAGAAAGCACCCAAATTCCATTACATTTTCTGGCAGAGCATGCCATGTACTGATTGTAAGACCTAGAATTTACATGCTCACAGATGTTTTAGTTGCAAAGTGACTGCTGTGAGAACACTTTGAGCAGAACATACAGTATATTTTTGAAACAATATCAACTGGAATCTGAGTCACTTAATTACAAACGATGACAGTAATTGAGAATTGCTTTCACATTTTAATGTGTTGTCTTATTCAGTCCATTCAGCCTCTTTTTTTTCAAGTATTTAAACCATGGAGGATAATAGACAAAACGGCAATAACACTCACAAATTTTTAATGTCACATTTCATTGAATTTTTAAAAATGAATCACTATTTAAGAAATAAAATACAAATTATGGGCTGCGCAGTGACACAACATGAGTGCATCACAGCTTTAAAGGTTTTATTCCCAGTCTCATCACTGTGGCGTTTCCACATTCATATGTTGAGTTCAAACAGTATGTTGCACCTGCATATGGTTGGGTTTTCTACAGCGTTATCCAAATTCCAAAAATTTGTTGGCTATTTCTGTGTTGACGAATTCAGATATTGTTTTCTGAATTAATCTTATTTTTTCCTGGTTACACATCAGTTATCCGGTGAATTAATGGATGGATGAGAACTACTTGTCACTGAATGCAGGAAAAACAGAAATGTCAGTCATTGTGGAGAATGATTGTTGTGATGTAAGATTTTGCATATAACTTGATAAATATTTTGTATGTCGTTATTTGTAATTTAGGCAAAGCAATGTAATTTAGTGTTTACACAAGGAATGGGTCTCTATGCAATTTTTTGGGGGGGATCTGCCTTAAACCAGTTTGGCGAGTGCTTCTCTGCTAAAATTTTTCAACCCCCACAAGAAAGCCAGGTTACATTAACATATGGTTTGGGGGGTGGCAGGTGTTAAGATGTTCTATTTCCCCAATTGGTCTGAAGTATGGCTGTTTGGAATTGGCTTGGATCAGAAACTTTTAAGTACCATGATGTCCTATTGGCTCTAGGGGTTGGACAGAGAATCTATAAATCTGCTTGCTCAACCACATTCTCTCTCTTACTAACCTCTGATGATGAAGACAACACAATGAAGAGCACAGCTCAGCAGCTATATTGACCAGGCTTGCGGTCTGTTCTGAAGAAAGCTGAGCACCAATGATGCCTTAACTAGAGACATTAAGTAACTAACAAGTCTGTGTGCTGCCTGAAACTTCACATCACCATTTAATCAGGTTGTATGGTTGCCAATATTCAAATATACTTTGCATATTGTTATTATTTATGAATATTAACATCCATCCATCCATTTTCTAACCCGCTGAATCCGAATAGGGTCACGGGGGTCTGCTGGAGCCAATCCCAGCCAACACAGGGCACAAGGCAGGAACCAATCCAGGGCAGGGTGCCAACCCACCGCAGGAATATTAACAATAATACATTATTTTAAATTGTAATTTAACTTCTGCTTGTCTTTTTACTATATCTAATTGCCTGAAGTTATAGATATAGAAGGGAAGGTGGGGAGAAGTTATATACTATAATACCTTATTTACCCTACAGTGGTAAATCTATGAGATTAGGCATTCTGACAAAGGATACTAATTATTAATACAAAAGGGGAAAGTACAGCAATATATTACTCTACCAAGATAAAACAATGATGCTGACCGCAACAACATTCTGTCACTCTTTAACTAAATCAGTGCATAATCTAGGCATTATTTTATTTTTGACACTAGCATGCCATTTAAAGCACATTACAAACTATACAAAACCTGTTTTTTCATCTTAAAAATATTAGTAGATTAAGATTGACTACTGCAATGTGGTGTTCACTGGCTGCTCAAATCATTCTTTATACAGTCAAAATGCTGCAGCAAGAATTATCAGAAGAACTAGAAAATATGAACACAAGTCCTTACACTTTCTCCTAGTTAACCTTAGGACTGATTTAAAAATCCTCCTTTCAACATGTATAGCTTTAAATGACCAGGATCTGCTTACTCGTCTCAGCTTATCATTACTTACAACCCAGAGCACACATTGAGATCTTAATGAGCCGCCTTACTTAAGATTCCAAGATTATTTAAATAACAATGGGAGATCGAGCTTTTAGTTACAGGGCCCTGAAGCTGTGGAATGATTTCTCTGCTAATATAAGAGGTGCTTCTTCAGTCTCAGCTTTTAAATTCCATCTGTAGACTTCACTACTTTAGTCTAGCATACCCCGACTAGAGCTGCTGATTAGCTGTGTATACATCAATTCTTAATAAACGTTTCACAGTATTTATAAATTGTTACTAACCCTCCTCTATTCTGTTTCTCTTCTCAGTATCAGGATGTGGCACTTGGTGCCAATGCTCTCCTGCATATTGAAAAGGAATGTTGGAATTATCTGTTGGAAAGACTCTCTCATCAGACTGGATGGTGAGCATAGACTCCATTGCAGAAAACCCAGGAGTGGATAGGTGGCCAGATGGCCAAGGTCTCCAGGACTGCAACTTTATTTTTGAGTTTCTCTTGTAGAATTTTAGTCTTCACTTTTTCAACTCTCCATTGTTCATCAGTTAATTAATGGACAGATATTGATGGTTTCCATTTATGTTTAATAACATGTTTTGTGTGTGTGTTTTAACAGATATGCATTTATATGTGTACCAGTGCTGTATTTAGTAAGTAGTATAATCTACACATGTATTTTTACTGAGAATTTTCACAGCACTCTGAGCCTACCCTCAGTGAAAAGTGCAATAAAATAAAAACAAGGCATGAACTTGACTAAGCAGAATAATAAAAATGAGGTAAAACAGTATAAAATACTATAAAAGCATACAAATAATGTTTCTGCTTTGAATAAGTCACATGCAGTATTTAAAGGAATCTTCCAATTATTTTCTTCTAGAATAAAATGCTTAATTTCTACTCGATTTAGCTTTCATAATAACAGTAGAAAAAGCTAGGAGGATACAAAATAAAGTCAAGCAAAAACATATGAGAGCACAAGACTAAAAACATACCTAACTGCATCTTAGTAAGATCATTATGAAAATTCTGAAAATAGATCACACCTTTTATAGTAAGTATTATTTTTACAATCATTTTCTGCATTCATCTATTAAACATTCATTGAGAAACTGGAGAAATGGAGAAATTAACCTCTTGGCAGAGTGTTATAATGGTGGGAAAGTTCAAATATCTCAGATCAACAATAACAGAGTTGATGTAGAAATCAACATTAGAATACAACAATCAGGTTGGAGAAATTGGAAAATGTTATCTAGAGTGTTATATCACCAAAGAATCCGTGTAAAAGTGAAGGGTAAAACCGTGGTGAGACTGGCACTGTTATATGGATCAGCAACCTGGGCAGGTATGAACAGAAAATGGATGTCACAAAAATGAGGATGTTAAGAAGTATGTGTGGGGTAAGGGCCGATTTATACTTCACGCTCAGAACGCGTACGTGCCTGCATCATGGCTGCCACGCTTCCCAGCGTTCATTTCACGCGTCCTCTGAGCAGGTCCTCAGAAATTAACGTGACACGTGCGCGAGTTGCAGTACCAGCAAAAAATTGGGGGGTGCAGTGTGCTAAAAGTGGGAACGTGACGTCAGAGTCTCTGTTTACTATCTACATATGACAGCAAGTCTCTATGAAGATCCTTCGGGGATCGATGTGCACGCTTTGCTGTTTGATGAATGGTTCAAAGTGGTGAAGCAAAATGCTGACATACAGATGCATTCATGGTGCTTTTATATTAAAGCATCGCATATTCCAGATCGTAATGACACGATACATTTTAAAAGTCTCACATACCATCTTTTGTGCTGTCTTTTTTTTTTTTGCAACTTCACAACAGCAACATAATGTATAGCGCTGTATTTGAGCCACTGAGAAAAAATAAAGGACACGGTGAAAACATGTATTTTGTGATTAAAGTGGAAATTTCGGCTTTAATCTCGAAATGTCCACTTTAACCTCGTAGTTTACTTTATCATTAAAGAAGACCATCGCAAATGTCATCCCAATTTTTAATCGCTACGAGCTTCCTGGACCTGACAGCAGTGGCAAGCAGCAATAGATCACCACACAGAACAAATTAAATGTATGATATTCCAGCTCTCTGCACATTTAGAATCGTTCGATTTATACTTGATATCACTTTCATGATGAAATGCATTAAAGTGTGTATGTTACATTTTACATATAACTTTGTTTAAATAATGAATACTGTTAATAATTACACACATGGGGGGAATAGTTACACACATAGGGGTGACACGGTGGCGGGGTGGTAGCACTGCTGTCTCGCAGGGAGTTATGTTGCTGGTATTTCCTGCTTGTATTCCACACTGTGCTCCGGTTTCTTTCCAAAGATATGCAGATTTGGGGACTTGGTGCCTCTAAAATGACACTAATGTATGTGTGTGCTTGTATTCACCTTGAGATGAGCTGAGGCCTCACTCGTGCGCAATGCTTGCTGGAATGGACACATCCCTGGATTGATGGATTTAATCAATAAACATCCTTTGTCAGAGATATTGCGGTAAGATGTCATCAGAATTTAATGGGTGTTCTAGGCAATTCACAACACAGAGAAGCCGAACCTGTTCTCACCGTGATAATATCTCGCACTGCCACCTGGTGGATTCCTCCAGATTTACGTAAAGTACGTGTGCAAGTATAAACACTACAACGCTTGCGTAGCAGGAGCGTCCGCTGCAGCATGCGTCGTGTCGCGTGAAGTATAACTCCGGCCTAACAAAGATCTAGAATGTGAGATTCAGAGGTACAGTTAAAATACAGGAAATAATATGAAGTGGTATGGGCATGTCATTAAAAGAGAGGTAAACAATGTGGGGAGAAGAATCGAGCATATGGAGGTGTTGAGATAGAGGAGAAATGAAATGAAATGGATTGACTATGTAAAGGGGTACCAAGAAGGCTGATCAAATATCATGACCCCTTATGACAATGGAAAAAGCTGACAGAAGACTGAAAACTGCATATTGTTCATACTGTACAGTATATATTTATATGTATAAATGTGTGCATTATTTATTAGAGACAAAAGAAGTCATTCTAATGCAATTAATCAAAAACAAAACATTGAACAAAGCTGTGCATTCAATGAAAATGGCTAATGAAGCCATTTCAATTACTATGTTCCAGCATTCAATTCAGATTCATTACAATTGTGGCGGATGGCCGAGACCCATGCCCGGCCGGGATGCCTCTTTGACACTAGATCTGGGGGAGCAGCCATGGGATCCACACTATGTCCCCTGGAACACTTGGTGGCAGCCCCCCTGGGTTGCATCTTGGCCACTATCCTGGAACACCGGAGCTCATCCCAGTTGGGCTCTGTGGCCACCGCCAGGGGGAGCTGCAAGGCTTCCTGAGCCCGTGTGGACAGTAACGCAGCCACACCCGGAAGTGCAGCCTAATTTAGGTGAATTGCCACCTGAAGCACTTTCAGGTGGGCTATAAAGGGAGCCTGTGGCCACTACTAAGGGTACCAGAGTCTCGAGGAGGAGGACAAAGCTGCCTGGGAGGAGTGGAGGAAGAGGAGTGATTTTTGCTGTGTTTTTGGGGACTGTGTTGTGTCTATGGGTATGAGGAAGGCGTATCCCACAGTCGAAGAACACATAAATAGCTTTGTTGATGTTCACCTGTGCCTCCAGTGTCAGTCTGTGTCAGGTCAGCGCCAACCAAGCGTTTCTGCCACACAGTTTATTTCCATTTCCGAATTATTTCTATTTCAGTTTTTCTTATATTTTTCTCTGACTTTTTTTAATATTCCCACATTAGATTTTCCCAATTTGGTAGATTCAGATTTAGTCTGATCTTCACTTTCACCTTTAAATACAGCCAGGTCCATAACTATTTGGACAGTGATGCAATTTTCATAATTTTGGCTCTGTATGCCACCACAACGGATTTTAAATAAAGCAATCAGTATGTGATTGAAGAGTAGACTTTAATTTAAGGGGTTTACTTGAAATGTATGAGCCATTTAGGAATGACAACCATTTTACACATGGTCACTCTATTTTAAGGGGTTCAAAAGTATTAGGACAAAATAACATAAACATAATGATCATTTTCAAAATTTTGGTTGGCATGATAATTTTGCATGATGCATTGATGTATTGAACCCATGGTCATCTCCAAGTGCTGGGTTTTCATGCTAGTGATGCTTTGTCAGGCCTTTAACTTCAGTTGCTGCTTGTTTGTTGGAGTTTCTGTCATCAGTTTTGTCTTCAGTAAGTGAAATGCATGTCCAATTGGGCTGAGGTCAGTTGATTGACTTAGCCTTTGAAGAATATTCCACTACTATGTGTTGAAAAACACTTGTTTTGCTGCCACAAGATGTTTTGGTTCATTGTCCATCTGTATGTAAAGTGTTGTGCTATCAGTTTTGCAGCTTTTGGCCGAATCTGAGCAGAAAGTATACAATTTAGAATTCATCCTGCTACTTCTGTCAGCAGTTCTATCATCAGTAAACACTAGTGGCTGACTTTCATTCACATCCATGCATGATTGTGCTATAAAACTCCTTCCACCATACTTCACAGATGATGTGGTATTCATCTTCTCTTCTCCATACTCTTCCCTTTCCAACATTCTGGTATATATTGATCTTAGTTTCCTTTGTGCAATAAAAATTGTTCCAGAACTTGAAAGGCTTTTAAAAATATTTTCTGGCAAAGTCTAACCTGTCCTTCCTATGCTTCAGATTTACCAGTGGATTACAACTTGTGGTCAACTATCTGTCTTTACTTTGTAACGGCCGACCCCTTATTCCCAGCCGGCAGCTACACCTCCAAGACCTATGGCCTGGATAATTTACTGAGAAACCTTTCCTGTCAAGCCGTACTCCTACACAGATAAACTTTCCCCACAATCAATGGTTTGAAATGCAAAGACACAGTAGGCAGAATGTAAAATTAAACAGGAATAAATGTATTAAATGAGACAAGACACGCCACAAGACAAATGCACACCCAAATATTCCTCCACCCCAACAATCCCAAAGCAAAACTGAAAATATATATACAAATCCCCTCCCTTGTCCACGTAACATATAACACACACCACACAAACGACAAATGACTAGCAAACAGAATGATCGTGAACTTGAGTCCGAACGTGAATAAATGTCCTGAATACGGATACTGATTAGCGGCAATTGTAGTGTTTGTATTTCCCGGCGTTTGGAACAACCTCACCGTGATTCCTCGGCGTGTAGCGAATGATGATTCGACCCCGGGGTCTTCAGCGGCAAGCAGGTTGAAAGGCAGTCCGGATGAATGAAAACAAACTGGATCAAAGCGCAATGAAAATGATTCAGCAGGCAGGTTGTATTCGTGAATGCGGTATTGGTTCTCCTCTTTCTCTCTTGCTAGTTCCCTTTTCGTCTCCTTCTTTTCTCCTTAAATAGTCAGTGACGGCAGTAATTGATTGATTTGACACAGGTGCTTTCCAGATTAGTGGTTGTGAACTCCTCCCATCATCCGTCCTCCTTACGGGACAACATTAACTGATACACATACACACAGTCAATGGGACAATGAAACGAGACACACACAGAACTGACATTTAAACACTAACTATGTGGCACCGCTACATTCCCCCAACCTTGGACAAGGGAGGGCCAAGCACGGCTTGAGGTTGGCCACATGGATGGTGTCTAACTTGGAGGCAGCGCCGATACCCCTTTGGATCTGGAAATTGACTGGACCTGTTTGATGAATGATTTTAGCTGGACCTAACCATTTAGGCGCTAGCTTGGCGGAGAATTTTCTGCTGGCATCTGAGAGATGGTGAGCTCTAATCCAGACCAAATCACCCGGCTGGAAGTGCGCTTCCCTCCGCTGGGCATTATATAGCTTGGCGTGTCGGGATGTCGAACTCACCAACCTCCCTTGGATTCTCCGCCGTAAACCCTCTACCTTAACCAAATTATTGTAACTGGTGGTTTCTGGACTAGGGGTGCTGGGAAGGAGTCGGTCGAGTGGGCCCTTAAGCTGTCTGCCCAGCGCAACCAAAGCAGGCGCCTCACCTGTGGCTTCATGCACCGCGTGTTCAGGGCAAACCGGAGCTCGGGAGCCATTTATCCCAGTCCTGATGGCGCTCACCCACATAGGAGGCGATCATGTTCTTCAGGGTCCGTTCACTCGCCCGTCATGTTGGCCTGGGGATGGTAAGCGGTGGTGAGGTTTTTCTTCACTCCCCAGGCTGCATAAAGTTCATCCAATATGGAGCTTGTGAACTGCGGACCCGATCCGAGATGATGTTTCTTGGCACCCCCCAGCGGGTGAAGATTTCGTTCTTCAGGATGGAGCATATTTTGTTAGCCCTTGCATCGGCTAACGCAAACAGCTCCACCCACTTCAAAAATAGTCTACTACTACCATCAGGACGGTCTTCCTCGAGCTGGTGATAGGAAATGGCCCCATTAGGTCGACTCCCAAAGTCTCTCCTGGTCCATCTGCGATTGTCGATTGAAGTAATCCCGCCGGTTTACCAGGTGGGTTTTTAGTTGTTGGCAGGTCACACGTCTTCACGTGGTGGCACACGCCTTTCCGGACAGACGGCCACCACGCAACCCCAGAATCTTTAATAAAGTTTTTGTCCTTCCAAGGTGACCACCTAAAGGACTGTCATGGTAGTGCTTCAGAAAGTCGGGACGAGCTCTTCCGGGACCACAAGTTGATGTTGCAGACCCCAAGGGTGGATGGAATAGTCCTGTACAAGACCCCTGGAGGTCCACAAAGTGTACCCGGTCAGTCGCTGTTGCTCCAGCCCTTCCCTGATGTTCTGGCAGAATGGACTGGTAGCTTGTGCTTGGGCCAGGTCTTCAAGGCTCCTTGGCAGAGGGAGGATCATCTTTTTCGCCTCTGCCAAACACACCATCCCCGATGGCTCCGATACCCTAGACAGTGCATCCGGCACGATGTTACCACAGCCCTTCCGGTAAGTCACCCTGAACGTAAAATTCTGGAGGCGGAGGACCCACCTGGTCAGACGGGAGGAGGTCTTCGGGTGATTGAACACCCAGGTCAGAGCGTGATGGTCGGTGTACACTTCAATTCAACCCTCCAGATAATGTCTCCATTTCTCCACAGCCCACACGACAGCCAAGCACTCCTTTCAGCTGTCGAGTAGTTCAGCTCAGCGCCGCAAAACTCGTGAGGCGTACGCGATGACATGTTCAGCCTGGTTAATTCTCTGAGTGAGCACGGCGCCGAGCCCCAGGTTGCTGGCATCAGTTTGTACCTGGAACGTGAGCTGTGGATCTGGTTGGGCCAGAACGGGTGGCTCTTGAAGGTGGCTCTTTAGTCGCTCGACCGCGGCCTGGCCATTCTGTGGTCCACTCCCACGGGACATCTTTTTTCTAAGCTGGTTCAAGGGAGCGCTATATCTGCCATCCTGGGAATAAACTTATGGTACCACCCCACTAACCCAAGAAAACGCTGCAACGACTTCAAATCTGTGGGCATGGGGTACTCCCGGATGGCCAAGGTCTTCTCGGGGTCTACAGCGACCCCCTCCGATGAAAGAATGTGCCCGAGGAAGCGTATATGGGGTTGAATGAAGGTACACTTCTTCGTGTTCAGCGTAAGGTGCGCTTGATGTAATCGCTGGAAGATGGTGTCTAAATCCCGGAGATGTTGATTTATAGAAGGGGAGTAAACAATGACGTCGTCGATGTACACAAAGCAGATCTTGCCTATCAACCCCCTCAGAACCTGCTCCATGAGCCGCTGGAAAGTGGCCCCAGCATTTTTAAGCCCAAAAGGCATGACATTGAACTGGAACAGGCCTTCAGGGGTGATGACTGCCGTCTTCTTCTTACTCCCTCGCCCATCGGCACCTGCCAATAGCCACTGCGGAGATCTAATGTGCTAAACACTGCAGCTCCATGCAGTGACTCCAGGATTTCATGAACCAGGGGCATGGGATATGCGCCCAGGCTCTCTTCTCGTAACCCCTGTAGTCCACACAGAAACGATAGGAATTATCCGGCTTCTTCACGAGGACCACAGGGGACGTCCAGGAGGAGGAAGATGGTTCTATTATTCCCTCGGCGAGCATCCGATCGAGGTGTTCTTTAATGACGCCTCTTCAGTGGAGAAACCGTAAGCTCGGTGCCTTATAGGGACTTCGCCCAAGGTGTGGACCATGTGGGTCACCCCACGGGCAACTCCTAACTTTCCGCCCACACCTCGCCCACTTCTTCAGCACCGGCCTCACCTCTTCAGGTTGTCCCTCCACTGGGGCTGCCGCCGAGGTGCTTGCGCTCCTCTCTGCTGCGTAAAACCCGATAAATTCAGAGCCCAGATCTTCTTTGGATTTGTAAATGAATTTGCATATCCCTTCCCCCGGTACCGTATACCCCTGGGACTGAGATGGATGGTCATCCTCATGGTGGCTAAGAATCCAGCCCAAGGAGTAACGGAACTGACAGGTGCTGGTCCTCCAGGACATATGTATCCATATCCCAGGTGGTGGCGAGTACACTGTACCTCAAGGGGACTCTGCCCAGGGCCTTGTGTTCACTCCCATCCGCCAATACAAATCGGACGGACGGGGCAGATGTTAATTTGTCTGTCGGTCGGCTAATCTTCTCCCACATGCTTGAGCGGATTAGAGTATGATGGCTCCTGGTATCCACCACCGCATCCATCTGCCACCCCCGCAGCCTCACTGGGACGATCAGAAGGGACGTGCTCGCTTGCATGATGGCGAGATCGGCTTCCGACCGGCAAGGTTTGGCTCGTTGTGGTTTTAGGGGCTGGTATTCTCGTGTACTGGCCTGAACTTTGTGCCAGTACGCCTTTGAGTTTCCCCAGTCCCGCTCCACTTGGGAGCCTACCCTCACCAAGTCCTCCACCGATCCCACCACCCCTGAGACTCCCAGCTAACCGCTGGTTACAGGCATTAAGGACGCGGCGGACCACCTCTTCTTCAGCCATAGCCGGCCGCCACTTCAAACACAAAGCCCGGTATTCATAGGCGAAGTCCCGGATGGTTTGTGAAGGTAGTTGCACCATGGACCGCAGCTTGTCCTCCAGTTCGGTCTCGTAGTCTTCCGGAAGAAAAGCCGCGAGGAAAGATCGACAAAAGGATCCCCAGTCGAAAATAGTCTTCTTGGCCGCCAGCCACCAGCTCCGCACCGGTCCCGAGAGGGATGTCCCTATCACCCCAATTAGCTCTTCCGGGTTAGAGGGTTAACGGCCAGGTACGCCTCCCCGTCCTCCACAAAGTTCAGGACATCATCGACATTATATGGAGCCCCTAACTTGGGAAAAGACAGGCGCACCCCAGGAACAAATGGCCGATTGAGGCATGCGCCCCTCCCAATACGACGGCGTTGAATGACGGGCGACGGTCTTATCTTCTGGAGACACCTTTGACTTCCCCTGAAGAGAATCTTGCCAGCGCCGATCCCCCTCTGGAGGCACAACACAATTTCCCGTCCCAGGAGTTGAACTTGCTCGTTGATGTATTCTTTTATCACTTCCTGGGAGCTGCTGCTGCGAGCCCGCAAGGCTGCTTCACGCCAGCGCATTTCGCAACCTCGCGGATCTTCTCCTCCAGCCGGGTCATTTGTTGCGCCAGATCCTCCCACAGAGGCGAGACATTTTCTAGGCCTTCCTCTTCAGGTCCATGGTGATCTTCAAGGTACAGCGACTGCAAAGAATCCACCACCTCTCGCACCGCTGAACACGCTCTGACCGTGACGTGCGCGCCCGCTACTCCATCATCACACCGGCGAAGCAATGGTGTCGCCCTGCTCGCACGCCCTAAAGACATATAATTTGGGGAAATTTAAAGGCAGACAGTGATCGAATTAAATAAAGATTCCTCAGAGAGGGCACCACTTATGTAACGGCCGACCCCTTATTCCCAGCCGGCAGCTACACCTCCAAGACCTGTGGCCTGGATAATTTACTGAGAAACCTTTCCTGTCAAGCCGCATCTCTACACAGATAAACTTTCCCACAATCGACGGTTTGAAATGCAAAGACACATAGCAGAATGTAAAATTAAACAGGAATAAATGTATTAAATGAGACAAGACACGCCACAAGACAAATGCACACCCAAATATTCCTCCACCCCAACAATCCCAAAGCAAAACTGAAAATATATATACAAATCCCCTCCCTTGTCCACGTAACATATAACACACACCACACAAACGACAAATGACTAGCAAACAGAATGATCGTGAACTTGAGTCCGAACGTGAATAAATGTCCTGAATACGGATACTGATTAGCGGCAATTGTAGTGTTTTATTTCCCGGCGTTTGGAACAACCTCACCGTGATTCCTCGGCGTGGCGAATGATGATTCGACCCCGGGGTCTTCAGCAGCAAGCAGGTTGAAAGGCAGTCCGGATGAATGAAAAACAAACTGGATCAAAGCGCAATGAAAATGATTCAGCAGGCAGGTTGTATTCGTGAATGCGGTATTGGTTCTCCTCTTTCTCTCTCTCTTGCTAGTTCCCTTTCGTCTCCTTCTTTCTCCTTAAATAGTCAGTGACGGCAGTAATTGATTGATTGATACACAGGTGCTTTCCAGATTAGTGGTTGTGAACTCCTCCCATCATCCGTCCTCCTTTACGGGGACAACATTAACTGATACACATACACACAGTCAATGGGACAATGAAACGAGACACACACACAGAACTGACATTTAAACACTAACTATGTGGCACCGCTACAACTTCATGAAGTCTTCTCCTGATTGTAGACTTTGGCAATGATAGGTCTACCTCCCAGAAAGTGTTCTTGGTTTGGCTAAATGTTGAGAAGAGGTTCTTCTTCACCAAGGAAAGAATTCTGCAATCATCCAGCACAGACGTCTTCTGTGGCTTTCCAGACCTTGTGGTCTTATTGAGTTCACCAGTGTGTTCCTTCTTTTTAAGAATGTACCATATGGTTGATTTGACCATTCCTCATATTTCTGCTATTTCTCTAAAGGTTTTGTTTTGCTTTCTCTGCATAATCATGGACTGTTTTACTTGCATGTATAACTTCCAGACTTTTTACCTACTTAATGATTAATGAAATAATGAGGGACCTGCTCCAACCTGGCTGTGGAACAGCTTGTCAGTCAAATATTCAAATACTTTTGATCCCCTGGAAATGGGGGGATTGTGCATAAAAAATTGCTGTCGTTCCAAAACGGCTCATACAGTATTTTTGGTAAACCCCTTAAATTAAAGCTGAAAGTCTACACTTCAATTACATAAGGATTGCTTCATTGTGGTGGCGTACAGAGCCAAAATTATGAAAATTGTGGGCCAGACTGTATATTCATCCATCTATTTTCAAAAGTGTTTACAGTCATTCAGGGCTATTAGGGTAATAGTCTACACCAGCAGCACTAGGCATAAGACAAGAACCAACAGCGGATGGACTGCCACCTCATCACAGGGCACGATGACACACCAAATTCACTCATACTGGGTAAGTTAATAGTCACCAGTTATCGTAAATTGCATGTCTTCAGGATAAACTGAAACTGAAAACCTGTGCCTATATGAATGAAACATGTCAACTTTTCACAAACCACGCCAGGGAGTGGCGTCATTAAAATTTACAAATTACAAATATTGAATTGAGAAAATTTAACACAAAACAGCATGTAGAAGGGCAAGAACATCATGTACAGTATATAGAAATATACATACACTACATCTATGCACTCTTTGTTTTGAAATAATTCTCCTGCGAATTTTGTAAAGAAATGTCAAAGTATACTCTATAGTATTTACCTCAGGTCAGGCCAATGCAACACTGCAGTCTACACAGATTCCACAAGTTTAAGGTCAAATGTCGCTACTGAAAAGGCAGGTCTGAATCTAGCCGACCCAGAGCAGTTGGTTACCCAAGCTCCACTAAACATCCCAAAGTTTATCACAGTGCAGTTTTGCATTTTCTTCTAAATGATGTGGGGTCTGCCATTCCAAGGCCAAGAAAGCTAAGCTGTTCAAAACATTACACAAGATACAGGAAAGTGAAAGAGAATGGAAAAGACATATTAACAGCCATTCACAACGTGTAATTTCTCAGAAAAATGATATAATGAGCTGCCTCTGCTACTGAATACTGACTTCTATCAGTGCTTCAGCCACGTTGTAAATGCCGAGGCACACTGGGCATCTCAAATATTGTTGGTTTGGAGGCAGTGTTGCTTTCCATTATAAAATATGGTACTGCTTTTGTACCCGCGTTGCAAAGACCAGAGGTGACCTCAATTGAGCGCGGCAAATAAAGGTGTTCGTAGATAATTTCGTTCAAATGGCTCTGGAATATGTGAAGAGCAACAATAATAATACATTTTCTGTAATAATTTTGTTGCGTTTGCCTTTATTCTCTGTGCTCAATTGAGGTCGCCGTTTTGAAGCTCGCCTTTATTTACGCGCCCTTATTGAAGGATACCCTTAAAAGTGCCTGAAGGGCTATTTATAGACAACCTCCCTGCCACATTATAAAGTGTCTGACCGTCCAGAAGGCCAACCTGACTGACAAGTTATGTAGCCTTGCTACAAAGAAACGCCCATCTTGCAGTTGTCCCTGTCTTGTCTTCTAATGCTAGCCTAGCAGTTCTTATATGGTGAACTCCTGTGTGCTAAATCTGGCCTTGTGATAGCTGTACATGTGAGTAGAAAGAAAAGTGGATTTATAAAATATTTTTCTACAGAACACAGTGACATAGTAAACTTATATACGTATTACACCGGCACACATTTAAAATGTTATGAAAGTTACTCACTGCTAGACATAACCGTTTTCAGCACAAAACAATGAAGGGGGTTTTAAAGTTCACTTGTCAACACCAGATAACGCAGAGCGTGTTCTCCTTTTTTCTCAAGGGAGGACCAAAAACAATCACTGAAGGACACACCCAAGGGAACTGAGACCACCCAGTGTACTAGCCCTGAAATCTAAGGAGTTTATTGTCAAAAGAAACATTTGATAAAACTGTGGGAGAACCAAGTGGAACATTTTCTTATCCAGAGAACCTTAAAGAGGCTAAAAATGACCTCTGTATACATTTATTTATAGAGGTTAGCATTCTGATAAGCCTAGGGAGGCCTGTTTTCTGCCTTTTGGACTGCTGTCTTTGATATGAATAAACCTTATCCTGTATTTTAGGATGGAAAATCTGAAGCTTGAGTTTGTCTTCTGGTTGGTTGAGCACTTCACACCGGACACAAGGGAAATTGATTCCTCTGATCAAATGCTGTAGCTTATATGGCATGTCTTTGGAAGTGCAAGGCGTTTTCTATCTCCACTGCACATTTGGTGTGTTTGCCAAGATATCTGTATGTTGCACCTTTTCACGTTTATGGACTTTCCTCTCACTGCCAGACTTTGGTTTTGAGTTAAAGGCACATGAAACCCATCATGTCCCTCCTCCTCTTCAATAAAACTTTGACAGGAGGCCCATAAACAAGGTTTAGAGGAGAATGTAATGTTCAATTTAACAATTGACTGATTTTGGAGCGTATCAGTTATTCGGTTTATAAAAACTCATGTTGAACTTATACCAAGTGGCCAGCATTAAGTGTCTGAACATTTCCATCACTATCTATTTGACCCAGTCACATAAATACAGAAAGTATGAATTAGAGTAAGCCGCCCTATTTCAGAGTGTTCATCAGAAATGTAATGATTACTTCATGAGGTAGAACTGCATAATAAACAAGAATTGATTTCGTTGCATATTCAAAATAACAAAATGTGTGTTCAAAGTCAAAAACTGAAGTGATTTCAAAGCATTCAGAATTAATTCTTATGAACATAGAAAGTCAGTAGATGTAGCAGTGCCTCTGCTTCTCTGAGTGGCTAAATAAATGCAGCATGTCCCCTCAAGTCCATCCTCAAATACATACTGAGTTATATAGATGTGCACAAGAATGCAATGTTTAACAGTCTACGTGGAAACTTTTAAAACGTTGATCTCTAGGCAGTGCAGAAAGCCCATAACCTATAATACCTTCAACTTTATTTGTTTATTCCTAGATAGGCAAACATCACATGTAAGACATCTTATCATCCAAGAGACATTGCTTTGTCCTCTGCCTTACAACAAGTAGTAAAAGAGCAGAAGCTTCTTCATTCATCTCTCAGCTACTTCCTTGAAGACTCAAGACCTTTTTAATACCCCAACCTAAATGTAAATGTTTTCTTTTATTTAAGCCTATGTAATTCTTATAGTTATTTTGTTTATTAATCCACCTGGTATGTGAGGTTTTCTTTATACCACTATGCATTTAACAATTAACAGAACCCTAATAAACCATTTGACTATTTTATACACAGTATGCATCCTATCATTATGTGATGGAGTTAGGGCAACAGGATACCCTCAATAGGATAAGCACCTTCTTTCCTGTGAGTCACCATTAGACCAAAAGCTGCACAGATTACAATTATTAGCCTTTATGCTAAGTAAATTCAGCTCATTTTATACATCCCTGGCGCCAGTGAAGTCTCCATTTCAAAATACCTCTTGTTGTGGCATTATAATTACAAATCAGTTTTCCCTACTAAGTGGCTTATTTACACATTTGTCAAGAAATCGCAAACGTGCTGTAAGATGACTTCATCGTTGTCTGAAATCACCACACTAGTCCAGATTTAGTACAGCTATAATGTTTTATGCCACAGTTTGTTTACAGCGAATCTGTAATTAAACATTTCTCGCCTATTCCTCCATATATTGTTGTAATGCAACTAAGAAAATAATGGGCTAGTAGATAGATGAGGCCTTTTGTTTATTAACTGTATTAGTGACAGCGCACTGAATTTACATTAAACTCTTCAAGGTTTCAAGTTTTCCATTCTGGCAATGGCACATGAATTTAGAATCACACCAGTGCAAAGCTAACTGACCCGTAAAATTAAAGGTGCATGCTTGTCTAATGGAGGAAGACAGTGCAATCATAATATAGTACACAGTAAAACAAGGATGGTGGAATAAATTACTTAGCAGAGAATAATACCTTCTTTAATATAAATGCCAACCAGCACCTATTATGTGATCAAGTCACACAATCTGTTTTAATGTAAAGCAAATTTGATTGACTAAATGCAAATAAACTGATTTGAGCAAACATCAGGGCAGACGTGATCTGTAACAAGTCCATGGGCTTGCTCTTCGGTTTCTAAAAGAGATGTTTTGCTTGCTAAATAATGGTGTAAAGCTATAAGCAGTTTTTAAATTGCATGCCAACCCACCTTGTGACAGCCATAAAACAAGAATCGAGAGTCATTTTGGACCACTTTTTTAAAAACTTTGTTTCTTTGGAAGTTATTTCTATTTATTGTTTGAGATATTTTGTTACCATGTTTGCGAGTTCATTTGGTTTCCTTATGGATGCTTTCCTATTCCTGTGTTGCCTTTGAACATGTGAATATGGTCGTGTCACATACATGCGCATAGGAAGCAGCTAAAGGGCTCAAAAGAAGGTAATTCCCCATCAGACCAGGGGGTGGCAGAGTGCATCAATCCTTTCTCTTGCCTCCCCACAGACCAAATATGGGAGATTCTGTTTAGCTCCCATGAAGAAGTCACTTCTGGTTCTGCCCCAGAAGACGTCACTTCAGTTCCACCTCCCAAGAAGTTGCAGCCCAATGACCTCATTTCCAGTTCCGGTCCCAAGATCCCACCTCTTCCTGCCATCCAGCTATATATCCGCCATGTTTACTGACCTGTGCAGTTCTGTTTTGGACTCTTGCCTGTAAAAACCATTTTTCTCAACCTTTTTTTTTTTGCAGTTTGCAGCCAATCCTCAAGTATACGGGAGGCTGCCCCAAACTTCTTTGTGTGTCAAGACTTGATTATTCAACACAATAGTTTAAACATAAATAAGGAATAATTAAACTAGGAAATCATAAGATATAAACAAAGGAATAATAATACCAAAACCAAGTACATACTGTGGCTTAGTCACCTTCCATGCTGGCCTACACCTACCGGTTTGCAAAAGCGGCAGCCATCTGCAATGATTTTTTGAAATGCTGACTGGTCTAAATTCCCATAATTACTGAAAAAAAGCATTATCACAGTTCCAATAAAAATACACTCACTGATGAAGCATACAGAAGTGCGTGCAGTTAGGAAGGCAGCAGCACTTCCTATCCCCAGAGGCCATCACCAAGTTTATATTCCACGCCTCACATAAGGAGTGCTTAGCATATCTGAAGCAATATCTTAGTGCTACTGAAGCAGAATCTGGACACACATATATGGTGGATTGAAGTACTCAGTTTGGAAGGAAGGCTAGATGAGTGAAAAGAGTACAGAATTATGGATTTTAATCGTTAAAGCTACAAAGGTTGGACATTAATTTATAAACATGAAGCATCAGTTCAGCTTCCTCAAACTCATTGCTGTCCAGACAGCAAATTGACAAGTAAACATTTTGAGTAGCTCCAGAAGATATGCATAAGACAGCACACAAAAAAAGGATGACCTGGGAAATTACAATTACAATGCAAAGCCAAGACGTGAGACAAAATCAAATTCGAAAGAATAGGCTGAACAAAACACACAAGAATATTTAGATGGATGCTTTTTGATAGAGTTTTGGTATCCGCAGATCAGATAAGGAAACAATCCTTTTAAACAAACATCTAGACATCCTTTTATTCCGTTGCATCAATTACAAACCAGTCACAACCTCTGAGGACCCAACCGTTGAAATGACCGGAACTCAAAATGGTGTCAAGACTTTGCAAAAACATAACAGAGCACTTAAACCATAAAATGTTCTGAGTGAAAAATGACAGAAACAGAATCCTTGAACTCAAGAACCCCCAATTCAAGTCCTAGATAATATTATATAAAACTAAATCATGACACCGGGACACTTGTTGGCCAGATCAGAGGAGCAGTCGCCTACTGGGGGTGTCTGAAACAGCACTGAGCAGGCTGGTTAAATGTGAGGTGCATAAGGAATGGAAACATAGTATCTGTGACATAAGTTGCAACATAACCCAGTGAAGGAGGTTACAACATTAGAAATAGAGAAAGTCTTTCAAGACATAAAGCCAAGAAAGGCCATGGGATTTGACCACATTTTACTGGAATTCCTTCTCCATCTTGGTCCATGAGTAAATAAGTGAGTAACAGTTCTTCACTTGGGTCCTTACAAAGATGCCAGAAATGTGGCATCGATCAAAGATCATCCTGAAGCTAGGAAAAGGCCCGAAAAATGTTTCAAGCTACTGTCCAGTCTGGATTATATTAGTTCAGAGGTAGGGTCATTCAGTGCTGAACAAGAAAGTTTCAGAAAAGCTAAAAGGCAAAACAGAGTTGCCGATTTGAGCGGGACTATCCCGAGTTCAAAAGACAAATCCCGAGTTCCACATTGCCTTTAAAAATCCAGATAGAACAAAAATTGCATGTAGAAAAAAAACCTTAATTCAGTTTTTATACTGAATATCTAAAGAGTCTTGCAAAATCTTTGTAGACAGTCTAGTGTACCACCTTTCATGAATGAAATTTGCAACTGTCAGCTGAATCTGAGTGTTTGAATCGTGTGTATTTGTGTACGTTGTGTGCTCGTGGCGTTATACGTTTCTCATTCTCATCATGGCTGCTCATGTTTGTGGGTAATACATTTTGAAAGTGAAGTGATACTAATAAAGACTGCGACTAATAAGGCAGGTCATATGTGCATTCTATTTACATATATCATGTCATATTATATGAAACATAAAACATGGTACATGGTATATCAAACACACCCATACTTCTGTGACTATTTTATATATGTTCTCGACTATATGTCTACTTATTTGCATATACTTATATGTTTAGATTAGACATGTTTATATATCTATAATTATAAAATATAAATTAATTAAAAAGATCTATTTTTTTTTTGTCTTCCTTAGTTCCTTAACATCTCTTTTTTGGTAATGGTGGCTAGCAATTTTGGAAATCTGGCAACCCTGGGTACAAATGACCCACTCCTTAGCAAGAAGATAAAAAGTTTCTGTTATTCTAGACCTGAAAGCTGCATTTGATACTGTCCGGCATATGAGCTTGCTAGTGAAGCTCTCCAGAAGTTGACCCAACTGGGTGGTTCAAGTTGTAAATTTATTTCTGAAAGTTAGGTTTTTTTGTGTCCATATGGGTGAATGAGTCAGCTCACGGAAAACTTTAAAAATGGCCAGTCACAGGACTCAGTTTTCTTGCTATTGTTATTTAACCTATACATAAATTATCTCCTTAAAATACGGTTGGGGAAGTTCATTTACACAGATAATATCTGCTGTGCAGTAGAAGCTTAAACGTTTTATGTCCTTTTCAATGAAGACATAAACAGGATTTCTCACTTCAGCAGAAGCTGGCATCTTCAACCAAAACCAAACAAGATGGTCTTAGGCGTTTTTCATCTCCATGATGCCAACGGGAATGGGAACTACAGCAAATGTCTTTAAGAATTGCCAGTGCTTGAGACACGAACATAATCCAGTTTATCTTGGAGACACTTTTTGATCACTCTGTAAAGTATCATAAACACCTAGTGAAAACAATATGGAAATCTGCAACTAAGAGCAAGCTGTTGTTTAAACTGGCTGGTTTCTCCTAGAGCAAAAGCACTTCATCTCTGAGGATGGCTGGCCTTGCTCTTTGTCTGTCTTCAGCAAAATATTGCTCACCTGTATGGAGCACCTCAGTTCTCAAAAAGTGTCAATAAACCTAAGAAACCCATTTGAAATCACACCAAAGTCTTCTTAACGAATCCACAATCTTGGACATCACATAGCATGCACTTCCAGCTTTTATAGCACTGTTTAAATAATTTGATGTGGTGTGACTTTGGGAAATTACCTTCCCAATAAAAATTAATTTCATTGTGGCAACAGAGCCACAACAAGGTAATACCCACAAAATAAATGGTGATGAACTAAATAAAAACTTTAACAATATTCGACATCAGTTCCAAGAAAAACTACAAATATTAACCCTTTCAGCCCTGGATTTTCTATTTTTTTGTGAAAAATTATTTTGTGAGATATTCTATTTTAGGAAGCTCAAAAATGAAAAAAACAAAAAAATGACCACTATCATTATATCATTATCATTATACTAGCGACTGGGAGCCCGATCGAATCTGGCTACAAATTATACATTTGTAAAATCCATACTTTCTCTGCAAAGAATTATTTGTTTTGTTAAGTCCTTGAAATGATTTTGTTATCATGGCACTGGTTTGTGGTTGAAATAGACCTTTTCTGGCCGATGTAATGAAGAGCTTCCTGTTTAAATGGGGCTGCGAGACGTGAACTCAGCTCTTCGCCGCACCTTATTTGATTTTTTCCGGCAAACAAATTTTCAAAACAAACCATATTATACGACTCTAATCAGAGTCAGAGTAATAATTATGTTGACGTGGTCATTTTAGATCTGAGATCGGCTAAAATTTAAACGATGACCATTGTTAATACCCAGCTATCATTACTCAGTTTGCCAGTAGATGTCAGAAGGACGGATGCCAAAACCGAACTGACCAAAGATAGATTTCGACGTACCAAGCAAATGGCGATACATTCTAAATTACTTACGGTTCTGGAGCTGTCGAAGGGGTTTAAGTCAGTCGACGATGTTAGTCCTGGAAAGTATGCCCCACCACAGCAACGTTCCAAATATCAACCAAACTTACTGTTATCTGCTCGAACCAACACCGACTTAATATACTCGGCTATCCAGCAGCGTCACTGAAGCATTCAAAAATTCTTAGTGAATCATGCAATACTGCATCTGCGTTTGCCATGTTATGAGTCCAATTACATGGTTCTAACTTGTATTGAGTCGAGGTAGTGATGCAAACACCATACATATGGGATACTGACACGAACACCATACATATGGATAGTATCAAATTATATATACAGATATATAATACATACAATACCTTGAGTAAATAAAATTGAAAGTGGAGCTGCTTACTATGTGGTGCACAGAAGTGTCCATTATCACTTCCATGTTTCGTAAACTGTATGCCACCAGGAGGCACCCAAAGCAACTGCAACCTCTCTCCAGTCTGTGCTAACAGTAGCATGCCCGGTTCCAACTGCTGCAAACGTACCTGTGATTTACAAAAATGGCTGCATATATGTACTAGTAATAGTATGTCATGGACTAAAGGGTTAATAAAGAGAAGTTCAAAAATCTAATAAAAAACCCTTAACTGTACCGAAGAAAAAATTATTTCTAGTGCCCCTAATTTAACACTACCTTACTTGTAATTTCCAGGATAATCTCTTCAACACCAAAGACTTGGATCCCACTACTCAGAAATGTTGGACCTCCATCCCCATTCAAATGTTAGAATAAAATCTGCACAGAACCTGAAATTCATACTTCATGGAGACACATCTTTTCATGTGCTACTTCATATTCCATTAGACTGGACTTTCAGTCAAGTTTGGCAGAATAAGAAACACTCAGCCACAGTCCTGAATAAACATCCAATTCCAAAAGTAAGGCACCAAAAGTGAGATGTATATGAGGTGGATGTCCCAGGGGCATTCATTAAAAAGAGGGATAGAGGGAGACATGAGAGGGCAGGCAATGTAGCAGGAGTCAAAGATGCCTGGCCATCCTGATAGAGAGTGAGTAAGAATGAGAGCCTGAAAAGAAATGAAGGAATAGGAGAAGGTCAGAGGACTTCCAGACCAACAGAGAGCAATGCACAGTCTCAGACTTGGTTAATAAGATGATCTTTTCAGTGATGATGCACTTAAATGAACAAGGGTGCCCCTCAAGGACACTTAACCAGATTCCATTAAGGAAATCTAAAAGTTGGCCAACACTATCACCAAAGTGGGCGGCACAGTGGCACAGTGGGTAGCGCTGCTGCCTTGCAGTTAGGAGACCTGGGCTTCGCTTCCTCGGTCCTCCCTGCGTGGAGTTTGCATGTTCTCCCCATGTATGCGTGGGTTTTCTCCAGGTACTCCAGTTTCCTCCCACAGTCCAAAGACATGCAGGTTAGGTGGATTGGCGATTCTAAATTGTCCTTAGTGTGTGCTTGGTGTGTGTGTGTGCCCTGCGGTGGGCTGGCACCCTGCCCAGGATTTGCTTCCTGCCTTGCACCCTGTTTTGGCTGGGATTGGCTCCAGCAAATCCCCATGACCCTGTAGTTAGGATATAGCGGGTTGGATAATAGATGGATGGATTGATCACCAAAGTGATTTTTGGGTAGAAACAGACAGTAAAAGAAAGTTTAATGCAACATCAAACACACGTTTACTGATCTTTGATTGAGGTGCTGTGTTTGTCAGGGCAAGGATCTGACTGGCAGGACGAGGAGAACTCAAAGACAGATCACATTTCCAATTTGATGGCAATGAAATGTTATAGGATAATAATGCTCACTTCCACTGGGAACAAATGTAGTCAATCAAAGTTTTAAAAAGTTAGACAACAATGTAAATCTTATACCATCAGCATCGCAGTTATGGGATCTTAATAAGATAAATTACTCTTACGGGATACACAAATGTACAGTATGTAACTGTAAAGAGCATCAGATAGACATTAGAAGATATAAGAACTTTTACAAATGAGACAAGATCATTTAGCCCATCTAGCTTGCCCAGTTAGGTAATACGGTTTTCCCAATAACTCACCCAGACATGTTCTAAAGTCTGTTACGGCTTCCAGTTCAAATGCATGACTCCTTAGTTTGTTCTAGATTCCCAGATCCTTTTATGTGATGAAGTGCTTCTTAGTTTTGTCTTAAACATACCTCCCCTTCCATCACACATTCTGAAGGCTTAGCATAACATTCCTTGACTTATTTGTAACTATTTCTAAATTATAGCCTAACATTTTATTTGTCTTTTTAATAGCTTCTGCCATTACACATTAACACACGTCATCATGCAGTAGACTGTCCTGCTAACATGCAATTTCAGCAGTGTGCAGAATGAATCACTAAGCACATTCCTTGAAATAATTATTTTCATTACACAGATGGCATAGATACACACCAGATGCTGGATGGCCCTTCATTTTGTTCAGAATGCTGAGGGGCACTATGGCACATACTTACTTACAACTGTGTCTTGAGTTCAGGCTCATTGTAAGCTGCCTTAGCACTGTACACTAGAACTAAGTAGCAGCATTGCTTTCTTATTGTTAAGATTCTACAGTTTCTGTTTAGGACCAGTAAAAGAACACACAAAGGTTCAGGGCGATACCGTAACCCTGTATATTGTTAAATTCAAAAATAATACAGTGATTTTCAGCAGAATAACATTTCTGCAGAGACAAGTGTTGAAACAGACTGGCCAAGATTGCAACACTTCTGGTTGAGTACAAACCAGGCGGGTCAGGTAGATGGACACCAGAAGTGATGTCACAGGTGGTAAAGTTGTCAATCATCCGGTCTGTAGAGGGAGAAAGAGAAGAGGCGTTAGCATACAGTGACACACAGTGGATCGGTGAGGAATTACCACCACCAGAGCCTTTAGGCTGTCCCCAAGGTGCACTATATATATACAGGCATGTGTGTTCATCTGCACATGGGGAGTCACAATGAGTAAGAATTTGGAAAGGTGGCTGGATGGTTGGGCGCATGCACTGATACAGCATGTTGCAGCACCCATCACACACTGAAACATCTCAGGATCCCAAAATTAGGACCCGAGTGCAGCCATGCAACGGGTGGCAGAACTGCGCAAAAGTCTTAGTCCACCCAAGAAGATCATTTTAGAGCTAATTTTCGGAGCAGTAAATGTGTATTTTCTTGTGAAAACATTCTATAACACCAGAGCAAATGCTTTGAAAAACTGAATTAATGTGCTCTGGTGTATTATCGTATAATTTTTATAAGTAGTCGTGTGGTAAATTCTTCCAACCATAATATAGGAATTGTCGAGACTCTTCCTTTGATTTTGGGTGTTTTATGTTCATTGTCCCATCAACAGCTTTTGTCTTTTTTAGATGTTGGGCCTCAGTAGTAGCCAGTCTAAGACTGTCAATATTACATCTGCTGCTTTCTGCTCCACTTAAATGCGTTTACATTGTGTTCTGGAATGTTATTGTGTAAAATGTTGACACATTAGAAAATATGCCATTCACCTGAAAAAAACAGCATAATGAATCAACTTTTTTAAGTCGACTTCTTTTTTTTTGAGCCGGGTTTTATAAAATAGCAGATTAAAGTATATCTTTAGTATAAAGTATAAAGTAAATCTTATACTTAGCAGATATGCAATCATTTTTAACCTCTACTATCAGTTTTTTCTGTTTTCCTGCAGTAGCATTTTGCATCACTGCCATCTGCTCCAAGTACTCTGTGGTTGCCTATGATGTTGGAAGGAATATGGACCCTCCAGTCTTCTAGGATCATGAGCTAAGAATAATGAACTATTGTAACAAATACATGTTTAACCCAGTGGGGCCGGATGGTCTTTTAACCTTGGAACGCCTGCAGGTTTATTTTCTTCGGCATTTTGCCAGATGAAGTTTTCATTATCCTGTCCTCCCTGGCCATCTGACCATAGCATCGGACTTATTACTATAATCATTAGAGACTTTAAAACATGAATTTATTAATTAAACTATATTTAATGAATGTTACCATTTCTATTACTTTCTTGATTATCTGTATTATTTAAGTTTATGTTTATTTCTTTTTGTATTTTTTTAAATAGAATTATTCATCATCTAATGGTAATTTTTATTTCTTACCCTTTTGTAAAGCACTTTCCGCTGCATATCTTGCTATAGAAATAAACCTTGGGGTTCTTCTTCTTCTTCATGTCCTTTCCTCAGCTCTGCTCAACAGTAGGACAACAGTCTTATTTTTTCCTGTCAACTGGCCGATCTCTAGAAGATCAACCAGTTGCCAGCAACTGACTCATTGGCAACCACTATCCTAATATTCAGACATCATATTTTATTATATTAATAACATCATTTTTTATAGTTTAGCTACAACAGAAGGTGATATAATTCTAGCATGCCAAGACATCTCCCATACATAGGCTAATGAGCATGCTGGCTGAGACCAAAGTATATATAAAACTCAAATGTTTTTGTTGTGAAAATTAAGCTGGGAGTCACTTTTATTATCAAGTGTAAAAAAACTGAGTTGTCATGGAAATATTTTGAGAATCATTGCCTGTGAATAACTGATTTGGCTAATTGGCGTATTCATGGCTCTATTTGTGGGTGTTTCATTTCCTTTAAGAAGTACACAGTGCCTTATGATTTTCACTTTGATTGCCTCATTCATAAAATGAAACACTAAAGTATATCTATAGAGAGAACAGCTAAACACTTAATAACTACTAACAAGACATATTGACAAGGTACCTATATAAAACGCCTTAAGAGATATTTAATACCACAGCATTGATTTGGGGTGAAACTCAATCATCAGAACTCAAGGGTTATTTAAACAACCACAGTTCATTTAAAAATGTCAATCTGTTAAAAATGTCAATCTGTTTTTCTTAGGTCACAGCACAGAAAACATATTAATGATGATTTATTATTCTTTAATGCAAGATGTGGTACCATTTTTATGTTTGTAGATGATGCAATTTGATGGCATAGGCTTGAGAATTGTGTCTGGTTCAAAGACTACATTTTTAAGTTCCAGAGCCCGTCCTGGCAGCACTGGGCATTAGATGTCAGTCCATCCCCAGGCAGCGAGGTAAGAAGATTTAGAGTGGTCTAATAATCATTTCTAGAAACAGTATGATTTTCTCTAAATGTATTAAGCGTGTTCAGTACCTTTGTTCTTTATTTTAGTGATGCCAAAAGGAAAATAAAATTAGCTTAAAGTTTTACACACCTTTACACTGTAGGTCTATAGCTGGTTAGTTATCATTGTTACATGTACAGAGCGCAGCAAAAGTTTTATTTATAAGTGAATATAACAACCTCAGTTCGAAATGTCTGACTGCGTTACTCTCAGGACATGCTTGTCACTAACAGACAAACAGAATAAGGATATTTATACATAATAGGATGTACTTCTCTTGCATTAAAAATCATATCAGTCACAAAGATGATTACTTTCTATGGTCTGCCCAGGAAAAAAAAACATTCACACACACACACATATACATATATATATATATATATATATATATATATATATATATATATATATATATATATATATATATATATATATATAATTAGGGCGAAACACATGCCGTGTACTCTTTGCATTATTTCACAGTAAAATATATATATTGTGGTCCCCGGCTGGGGCTGGAGCCCGGCCGGAATGCCCAGGAGGACGAGAGGAGGGCTTGTGCCTCCTCCAGACCGCGAGGGGGCGTCCGTCCTGGTTATACTGGAGGCCTCAGGTAGAGGGCTTGGAAGCCCAGCCCTGTAGGGGCCCGTGGCCACCGCCAGGCGGCGCCCCAGTGCCTTATTATCCCGGGAGCCTGGCACTTCCGCCACACCAGGAAGTGCCAGGGGGAAGACGACAGGGAACACCCGGACAGCTTCCGGGTGCGCAGCCGGACTTCCGCCACACGGGGGTGTGTCCGCGGAGATTGCCGGAAGCAGCTGGAGCCCATCCAGGTTCCTATAAAGGGGCCGCCTCCAGTCAGCAGTGGAAGTCGGGTGGAAGAGGACGGAGCTGGAGTGAGGACTGGAGGCGGCCAGGAGGAAAAGAGGCACAGGACTGTGTGGCCTGGACATTGGGGGAATCGGTGCAAGAGGCACTGGGGTTTGTGCACGTGACTTGTTTGTAAATAATAGTTGTAAATAAACGGCGTGTTGGGTGAAACTATGTTGTCCGTCTGTGTGTGTCCGGGTCCAAGTTCACTATATATATATATATATATATATATATATATATATATATATATATATATATATATATATATATATATATATATATATATATTAGGGAATCCATTCCCGGACATTTTTCATTCCCGTATTCCCGGGAATGAAACTGCTGTAATTCCTGGGAAACCGGGAACGGCTAAGCTCGCATATATAGCGTGTAAAAGTTTAAAAATCGATCAAGAAATAACAGAGTTATAGTTAAAAATAATTAAGTGGCATGGTTTTTTGGCCCATGGTGTAGTGTGTTGCAGATTAATTCAGTCAACCAGCAGCAGTTGTCAGTCTCCTGGCTCCGACTAAGACTGAGTATAGTGGACTGGGAGGAGTCTGCACTCTGCAGCTCACGAACGCCAGGACAGGGCAGACTTCATTGACGTCTGTCAGACAACAGCTTTGAACAGCAACTTGAAATTGCAATGCGTCAGTCTGCTGCATTCACATTATCTGTGCCAAGAAACTTGCCATCACAGAATGACGACAAGAAACTGGATACATCAGTAAAAGCTGAAATGGCATTGTTTAGATCAGGTCTGATCAGGTAGATTTTTTAAATGTTAGTCTATCATATATCCTCCCTATGGCATTTTCCACTTGATTGACATACAGGGCGGCCAGTCTGAGATCTCTTTTCTTCTAACACACTGGTCATCCCACATGCACCCATACAATCAGATTGTGATTCAGACTACGAATGCCATGAATGTAATTACCCCGATCTACATGCTGTCAAATAAACGAACTACACGCCGTGGCACAACGCAAAGGGCGAAACACGTGTCGCATTACATACTCTTTGCATTATTTAACAGTAAACCTACGCAATATATACAGTATATATATATATATATATATAGCATTTTTAATGTAGGTAGATCATTTCAGCCTGGTCATTTTAAAAGTAGCTCGCAAGCCAAAAATGTGTGGGCACCCCTAAACTAGATACATGTACTTGTATGACAGCATGAACTGCTTGTAGATAAGGTTAGTCTTTTATTGGTGTCAACATATTGCAGAAGTTTTATTAAAAATAAGTGTTGGTCGTTCTAAAACCGTTCACATGTGAGATGCCCATGCACTGTGTCATCCCTGGGAGCCCGGGATTCCCGGGAATGACATGCGGGATTCCCGAATTTGTGGGAATGGATAAACCTGTCCGGGAATGGATTCCCTAATATATATACTAGGGCTGGGCAAATTAACGTGTTATTATTGCGTTAACGATTTTGATGCAAGTGATCTGGAGATACAGATTGAAAACAAAAGTGAGGTACCAGAATCAGTTGATCAGTCTCCAGCTGATCGCGGTGCTGAACACGTTCGTGTAGCTGGTGCACCTATGGCAACGTTTGCCTGGGAGGACAAACACTTACGATGACAGGAGGTACAAACAATATTGCGTCTCACTGTAACTCATAAAGACAGCCAGGCTGCCAGCCCACCATGCACTCCTACTGGCCGTCAAAGCCTCCCCAGTGCAGCTGCTGCTGCTGCAAACTGCAAACAGACACTGACAGCAGGCACAACAGGCAGCAACAGATTTTTTATGTTGATTTATGTGTGAAATCATTACTTTGTGCGCTTCTCAGAAAACTGAGTTTTTGGAAAAATATTAGCCCTCAAAGAGTTGCTCCTGAACATAGACTGTTTATGCTGCTCCCTGATAAAAGAAAACGTTTCTGCTGGTATCTGTTCAGATAAAAAAGAAAACAGATTTAGAAATGTTAACGTGCTGTTGCTCGGAAAGTGCCTGTTATAATGTTATGATCGTGGCTCTGGACTCCGAGGGTAACTTGTTTTTCTGTAACAAACTAGACAAAAATGTTAATGCCCTGATAGCTTTAGTTTTATATTTGATTTGATTATATTAATGTTTAAGTTGAGATTTAAAAGGGACATTTTAACTGCTGCTATGTAAAGGGAATACTGCTGTTAAAAAGCACCTTATTTGTTTAAAATGTTTGCAAACAAAATACATGCAATACACTGCTTTGGAGTTCATTGTTGAATTTTGTGCATAACAATTTGATTGTTGTGATTGTCTGTGATCAATCGCGATTAATCGCAGACACTCATGCGATTATTTGCAATTAAAAATTTTAATCATTGCCCAGCATTAATATATACATACACACATATTTATGCAGATATATATAAATACACACATATACATATATACTGTATATATACACATGTTACAGGTAAGGCCTGGAAATTAGATAAACCTAGCATTACTCGTGGAGAGTTCACATTATTGAAAAGACGTGGGTAAAGCTGAAATAAAATATCACTTTCTAATGTTACCCAGGTAATCTTAGCTCAGCGTTTCTCAAACTTTAAGTATTTGCAACCTGAGTTTTCATAACAGTTTTAATCGCGCCCCCCCTAACATTTTTTTGAAATGTAGATGCATATTTTATTATACCTACTTAACTTTTATCGACATTTATCTAACTCTATATTTATTGTTCTAGTATCAGAATGTAGTTTAAGTTAATTTGTTTTGGTTTCAACAGATGTTTTTTTCATATTTTTGATTCGTTTTCTTTTTTTCACATCTTCGCGCCCCCATTTTTATTACTTCGCGCCCCCCTAGGGGTGCCCACCCCACAGGTTGAGAACCACTGTCTTAGGTTTACCCAACTCCAACTGGTTAAAGATGAATTTCATATAACTTAACCCAAAGGTAGGTCACAGTTTACTTGGATAAAGCCCAATTTTACCTGGGTAATGCTAGGTTTATCCAGGTGTTTTGGATACTGCAGCCTTTACCTGTGTAATGGTAGATTTACCCAATTTCTGGCTCTTCCCATAATATATAGATATATTTATATAGAGTCACTCATGAATGCCAGAGGATCAACATCTGGGCTCAATTGAACTAAGTTGTACCACCTTAACAGACTTGTCTCCTTCTTTCCTCACAGCCGGGAGAAACCGCCCCTTGAGGACAATGAACCAATCGAAGCCCTGCCCCTTCTAGTCCACACAATATAAAAGCAGAGCGACCACAGAGGATGGTGTCCCATTGTGATGTGGACCCAGATTTTGTGCTTGAATTCTCTTTTTTGATCATCCTGATATGAAGACTACTGTCTGCTTATTGTTGCACATTGAAGTGCTTAATTTCAATTTTTTCCACTTTTTGTTTGAATTAAGCAGGATTTTGTTGCCTTTGTTAGCACCCCAAGCAACTTATCTTGTCTTGATAAGACAATATACATATTCGACAATCATGTAAATATTATATTAACAGAAGTTGAAATAACTACTGTGTAATTAACATCGGTTTATTTCTTTCAGCAATGCTAAAAAGTTGAAAGAAAGCTATTAAATTAAATATCAGTACCAGACTGAAATTATCAGTAGCTCTTCACATAATTATTATTTAAAAAGCATTTCTGTTCAGATGTCTCTGTGATTACCAAAACACTAGAGGAAGATCTTCAAAGCTTTTAAGAAAATCTTTAAGGAAGCGAACTCGGGTCTCCTAACTGCAAGGCAGCAGCGCTACCCACTGCGCCACCGTGCCACCCAAGTACATAATCAGTTCAAGTAATTCAGTTGCATTTTAGAAGCCATTAGTATCAAATTCTTTTTAACTTACTTTTGTTTTTGTTCTTGTCATTATTATAAGCCTCTGACTCCACACAACCCTGAATTTCATTGATTAGGTTTAGAAAATGTAAAGATAGATAAATGAATGGACATATTTGTACAAGACATTTGTATATATTCATATAGTAATTACTGTGTTTTGATTTAAAGTATTCATCTGGAAAAGTAAAGTATAGCATATAAGATGTACAGTAGTACGCTGTGCACATCAGGCACATGTCTACTTCCTTAAGAAGTCTTTTAGAATGTATCAGGCTGAAGTCTTTTTTTATACAGGAAAAAATTAAACATGCAAGACAAGGAGCAAGAAAAACTAACTATTTCAAATACTTTATTTCTGAAACAGAAATGTCTGCTGCATGATCCTGAATGCTATGGTATGTAGTCATGAATAATTTATTTAGCCATGCCAGACATTACCACCTCATTATGACTGTCACAAGAGCATTCAACAAATGCTAATTGCCTTAAGAGAAGGAACCCCCTTAAAGCTCCTAAGTACGAGGTCTGAAGAAGCATATATGAGTTGCTTTGCTCATTTATTATGGTGTTTAAAAATTGATATGAAATAATTCTACTGTAAAATACACCAAATCACTTACTTATTCAACAAAACATCTACATTTATCCCATATTTCCTTTGGGAGTTAAAGCCAAAAAACAGTATATTTGTGACAAAAACAATAAAAGCAGCAGTTGTCAGTCAATAATCAGTGAATGACAGTGTCGCTCAATAATGGAAAAATAAAAACCATCAGTATGTGATTTCAGTTTTTTGTATTTTACTTTTTTCTTTTAGGATCTTTTAATATATTTGAATATTTACAATGTCATTGCAGTTACTTATTGGTATACATCCATTTGAAATGAAACAGCAGTTCAAACAGAGCAAAAATACCGATAAAGGTCGAGCCATCATTCAGTGCTAATACCAGCACAGTTACCTGATTGCAGCATTTTCACAATATATTATATTAAACACTTACAGTTTATTTATCAATAAAACAAATATTCAAAAGGTATTTAAAAGAAGGAAAAGGACCATATTATTATTGGATTTCATAACATGTTCTCTTTCATGTCATCAAAGTATTGTAGCGACGAATGGCACTGACGTCCCAGCATGCTCTGTGGTGCTGCACTGAAAATTAGACTTTTAATTATGATTTCTTTCATGTTGGGTTTCAATAAGTTGTTGTGTTTAAGTTTGGTTTGTAGCCTTTTGTAATGGGAATGTTTTACTGAAGTTGGGAGGGGATGGCTGAGTTTGTCTACGACCATTAACCGATTCTGCCTGGTATATGCATCCAGGAATTGGGACTAAGGGGGTAGCTTTAATTTAAATATGGCCATTTGTAGTGGTTGTCTGCATTACTTAAACGCTACCAGTATTAAGAATAAAGAAAAGTGTATCTGTTTGTCATGGTATATTTGATCCAAATGTGAATATCAAATATTAAAATGAATAGTGAACTACACCTTGGGCAATCCCATTTACCCACCAGCTGCATTGCTCCCACCATACTGTCCTCTGTTGGGAGTGTCTCCCCTCAGCCTGCAAACCCTATGAGAAAGAAATTGAAATTTCCCCACGCCAGGTGCCCCGTGTATACATTTAAAAGCATAGCAGTATTAATTTTGTGTTATTGATTTTAATTAGAAACAGATAATATTCCATACAGTCAAGTCAAATGTAACAAACCAAATCAAAATTCAACCCCCACCCAAGAGAAAGAGAGAGGAGCCAGCAAGAAAAGAAGGATATCCTTTTCCCAGAAATGGAAGCTTATTCTAAAATGTTATTTATTAGATCCTGCCATATTTTTAAAAAGTTTTGAATGGATGCTCTAAGTGAAAATATATTTTTTTTCTAATTTCAAGTAGTATAGGACATCAGTCACCCACTGACTTAAGATAAAAGGCGTCATTTTGCTTGGCTTTTCTGGACAATTTTAAACAAGATAATTACACTTGATAAAAGACGTTAAGTTGAATGATTGAATGCTTTGTACATGCAGAGCTTGAATGTATTCTGTGCATGGCTGCCTTCCACTTCTTTTCTGAAATATTGAGTGACAGATCCTTTCCCCAGTGCACTCTGGGGTCTTTGAAAAGAATTTTTATAAATTGTAGAGATGCTATCCGAGTCATCAAGACTGATCAATAATTCTTCTAGAATAGAACAAGGTGGAAGGTGAGGAAATATGTATAGGTTCTGTTTAGTAAAGTTCCTAGCTTGAAAGTACTGGAGGAATTGTGTTGATGAGAAGTATTTTAAGCGTAATTGTTCATAGGATATAAAGACAGGTCTGTAAGTGTGTTAATCCTGGACATTTTCTGGACATTGAATACTGTATATTTTTGAGAGGACGGAATTCCTGCCTTGCGCCCTGTTTTGGCTGGGATTGGCTCCAGCAGACCCCCGTGACCCCGTGTTCGGATACAATGGGTTGAAAAATGGATGGATGGAACAAAATGGTTGTTATGTAGAGCTGCAACAGATAAAAGCATTTCTGTCTTAAAATGCTTCCTACACTGGTTCCATATTCTGAGAGAATGAAGGGTAATGGATTTTTAGTGTAATGACGATAGTTTGTGTTAGCTGGGCACAGAGCAGGGAATATAAAGAAGTACTGCAAGATTTTATTTCTATTGCAGACCTGGGGCCTCATGTATAACGCCGTGCGTAGAACTCGTACTATAACATGGCATAAGCACAAAAGCCGAAATGTGCTTACGCACAGAAAAATCCAGATGCAGGGATCTGTGTGTACTCCAACTTCCACGTTCTTCCGCTACATAAATCCCGATCAGCGTGAAAACTAACGCTCGTGCATGCGCTTTATGTCCCGCCCCAACTCCTCCTAGAATTACACCTCTTTGAATATGCAAATCAATATAAATCACCCTTAAGCTCAGCCTTCTGTGAAAAGACAGTGGGAAAAGCACGGGGGAAAATATAAGAATTTCAGCGAATACCAAGTGGAGGCAAAGGAAAAACATACTATTTGTTCAAATAAACCGAGGTATAATCAACAAAAGGAAGTTGATCGAGTGACATAGCGTGTTGGAAAAACTTGAAAGGTCACGTTCACTAAATCGCACAGTGCCGGAAATAAAAAAGAAGTCACATATCAAAGTCGCCGTGAAAAGCCGAGTTGTAGCCCATTGTCTGAGTGTTATATGAAAGCTTATTAGGGTACAGAGAAAAAAGCCACACAGTGGGGAAAAAGCACGAAATGTCAACTTCAATCTCGACATTTCCACTTTAATCACGTAGTTTATTTTGTCATTAAAGTAGAACATCATAAACTTCATCATAAAATCGTTTAATTAACCAGTTTCTCAAATCACATCGTAATTAAAGTGGCACGTTAAATGCTTTGTTTTGTATTTGATCTTCTATGTGTGTGAATCACTACTTGCTTCTTAAATGGGCTCTCTTCCTCCAACTGGACACAGAATCCATTACATTCGTGATATTACAGCTCTCTGAATAACTAAAATACTGAGATGTATACGTGATATCATTTTTATGATGATAGGAGTTAAAGCACGTTATTAAACATGAGTTTCACGGCGCAGTGATTGTGTGCAACCTTCGATGAAATAATTTATTGCAGCAGTATTCAGGGGCGGCTCTAGGCTTGTGGTGGCACTGGGCAGAGGAAGAATTAATGTCAATATGGTAGCTTATGCACGGTGGATGGCCACGTCCGTTGCAGACAATGCATAGCCGCCTCGTGCTCATGACACAAGCATTTAACTTTAGCCGAAATTTGTTGCTGCGTTTTTAGCTATGTTGTTATTTTCTCTTTCTGTTTTATATTCAATATATATTGGCGTAGCTGTCACTGCAGCCCTTGCTTTTCTTTCTCCAAGTAACCGATCGCCACACAATCAGCTCTGTAAGCTTAGAGCGCCGATTCTTCAAAATGTTTAAGGAACATTGAAATATCTTCGTAGTACATGTTTAATTATTCTATATTTCACGACAGTCCCAGTGAAGAATATAGATTATTTAAATGAAGTTAAAGTTTTATCTGTATAATATAATAAACATATTTTGCTGCATTTCATCTTAACAATGATATCGTCAGCATATGTAAATACGCGCTTTATAAAGTGGCTCAGGTTGTGTAATATTATAACTGTAGTGCAAGTTTACAGTGAGGTGATTGTACTTATAAGTACAAACAGTTCTACAAGGAGCAATTGATTGAGTGCGTTTAAAATTCTTGGGATGAAACTGTTTCTGAACTGCGAGGTCCGTACAGGAAAGGCTTTGAAACGTTTTACCGTGGCTGAGGTAGCTTGTGCTTGAAGCTGTATACCGATAATCCCCTTTCCAATCAGCTGCTGCTGTGATTCACACTCAGATACGGTGATATAAATACTCCGAGTCGTGCAGTGAGAGGAATATGGAAAAAGATGATCCGCTGTGGCAACTCCTAACGAGAGCAGCTGAAAGAAGAAGGTGCAGTGAGTGTAACAACGCTAAAGCAGTTATGGTATTTGGAATACTATGGCTATTCCCTGGATCATTATATTGTTATAAGTTGATTACGATCAGATGCATTACACTAATAAACAAAATGCGGTTAGTTTCAGTGTATTTATAAAGCCGCGTCAGGAAAATAAAAGAGTAACCACATAGGAACAGTAGCACTGCTTTGACGCTGGGTGCCGCCAGTCTGCAAAACCGAGCGGAGAACTTGCGTACGACAAGGTATGAGGTACCGTGAAAGTGCGTAACTTTACGCCAAATGTAGGTTTTATACGTCGCGATTTGAACGTGGAAAAGTTCTTATGCAACATTTGTGTGCGTACGCACTGTTTATACATGAGGCCCCAGGCTTGTGGATATTCATCAATTTTTGTCAATGTCCAGGTCTTTATAGCATGTACATTTGACGCCCAGTAATAAATTTGAAAGTTTGATTGTGCCATGCCCCCTTTTGCTTTAAGTCGTTCTAGAGTCACCCTTTGGATGCATGGATGTTTTGAATTCCAAATAAATTAAGCTATGATTGAGTCAAATTTCTTAAAATATTATTAGTTAATGTATATGGGGAAGCTTTGAAATAGGAAGAGTGGCTTGGGAAGAATGGTAATCTTAATAGTGTTGATTCTCTGTTAACATAAGGTGAAGGGTAGACCAACTAGTCACATCTTGTTTAATTTTTTTCATGCAGACAGCAAAATTTTGTTGAAAAAGAGCTTTATATTTACTTGCAATATTTATGCCTAGATATTTAAACTGATCTGCTAGGATAAATCGGAAGGTGTCCAGTCTGATATTATGTGCTAGAGAATTCACTGAAAAAAACTCGCTTTTATTCAAATTGATTTTAAGTCCAGCTATATTTTAAAAATATGCTAACGATTTTAGGACTGCTGGCACAGAATTTTGTGTATCAGATATATACAGTACCATATCATCTGCATATAGTGATATTTTCTGTTCAAGTCCTTCTTGAAAAATCCCCTTTATCTCGGATGCATTTGGAAAGTATACAGCTAATGGTTCAATGGCAATTGCAAAGAGCAAAGGTGGTTGTCGAGTACTACATTCATGTTTGAAGTTATCTGAAATAATGTTGTTAATATGAACTGAGGCTTCTGGACTAGCATAAAGTAGTTTGATCCATGCACAAATATTTGGGCCGAAACCAAATTTGTGCAATATGGTGAATAGGTAGTCCCATTCAAACATATCAAATGCTTTTTCTGCATCTAAAGATAATAAGATCTGTTGGGTGTTGGTTATAATGGGTGAAAATATTATATTTAATAAACGAAGAAAGTTAGAAGTTAAGTATCTGCCTTTAATAAATCCTTTTTGGTCTTGTGATATTACAGAAGGAAGCCTTTTCTCAATCTTTCTGTCTAGAACTTTGAAAAGTATCTTAACATCGTTATTCAGAAAAGAGATTGGTCTGTATAATGTATATTTTAGTAGGTCCTTGTTCTTCTTAGGAAAGATGGTAATTAATGCTTGGTGAAAAGTTTGACGTAGAATTTTTTGGTCTTTAGCTTAATTTTTGCTAATAATAGTGGAGCTAACTTATTTGAGAATTTTTTATAAAATTCCACTGGGTAGCCATCAGGGCCGGCTGCTTTCCCACCTTGAAGGGAGTTTATAACACCTAGTAATTCCAAAAGCATCAGAGGTTGATCCAGTTCCTCAGCACTAAGATTTTCTAGCTGTGGTATCTCTAATGAATCAAGCAACTCATTAAATTGTGTCTTATCTTCTTTAAACTGAATAAAATATAAGGACTTATAGTTCTTTCTAAATGTATTAGTTATATTTTCATGGTTAATAATTTTATCTCCGTCTGTGTTGTTGATTGCTGTTATTGCATTACGGACTTCCTGCTTGTGGATTTGTTTGGCTAAGATCTTATTAGCCTTTTCTCTGTGTTCATAATAATGATGTCACAATTTAAAATAAGCTGTTCCGTTTCTTTAGTAGTCAAGAGCTTAAATTGTGATTGCAAAACCTGTCTTTTCCTATAGAGTGCCTCATTTAGAGACCTGGCATATTATTATAGATCTATTCTGGTAATTTTGCTGATTAACTCAGATGCATTCTTGCTTTCCAGTCTATTTTTGCGAGAAACATATGAAATAATTTGACCTCTTAAAAATGTCTCCAAAGTTTCCCAGAGTATACCTGCTGAAACCTCTGAGGATGCATTTGTCTCAAGCAACTAATCAATTTGCTTGGATATGAATTCTGTACAGTTCTCATCAGCTAATGACAAATGACAGCGGTTAAGACGCCAGCTATGAGAGGAGTGTGTAGGACACAGTGATTTAAGCTGCATGGTCAGAGATAACAAGTGTCGTACTTAAAAGATTTGATAGTGGGCAAAAAATTATTGTGTATGAGGAAATAATCAATTCTTGAGTAACAATGATGTATGTGAGAAGAAGGAGTATACTCTTAGGTTAGGATTTAAGAACCTCCATGGGTCAGATAAGTTATGATCCATTACAAACTATGTGATTATCTTTACAGTATTAGATGTTATCACAGCTGTATCAGAGGATCTATCCAGGTCTGGACTTAAAACACAATTAAAGTCTCCGGCCATTGTATTTTAGATGACTGGGGAGGGGGAAAGAAATAGAGCAGTGCTATTTCTATTTTATCTTTTATACCCCAATAACCTTGAGAAACAACATTACAATACGCTTCATAGCTGTATCACTTGGCAATAATATGAAATCTATGTAAAAGTTATCGTATGTACAATGTACTACCTTATCTAAGACTACAAAATGTCAACAAAAAATCAGAAGAAATATTTCCATGACCAAATGGTGGACTTTGTGAGCTGAAATGTCAAAGGTCTCAATCATTTATTAAAGAGAAAGAAAGTACTCTTGCAATTAACAAGTCTAAATGCGAAGATAGTTTGTTTACAGGAGACTCACTTATTAAGCAAGGGCAATTGTCTACAAAGAGAGTGGTTTTGCCAAAATTTTCACACTAGCTATACAAAGAAAAAGAAAACTGGGATGTGGGAATCTTAATACATAGAACTGTCCCATTTGTAGGGTCAGATGCAATATCTGATTCTGAAGGGTGATATGTCATGGTCATTTATTGAATACTATAATGATTTTGATTAATATCTATGCACCTAATACAGATGATAGAGCTTTCTTCCAAAGCGTATTTGCGTCTATCTGTAATGTAAAACAAACCATTATTGATTAAAATAGAATAACAGTAAATGAAGTAACTTAAATAAATGTGAATAGTGACAAAATCTGGATATAAAGCCCTAATAAAAATATATCATTGCTTCAAAGTCAAAAAACATAAGTAATACTTTTTGTGAAGAAAGGAACACTAAAAAACAGCAGTAAAGGAAACTATTTCAGTATTAGTAGATGGCTGCTGTCCTGGGAGGCCTTATGTTGGATTCAGCACTTGTTCTGATGAATGGATGGCATCTCCAATGTCCAGACGGATGGTCCCTTATTTCTAAAATTGACCATTCTTTACATCAAATGGAAATGTGACGTTTCGGACCTCGTGATGTTGAACACACATAATTGATTTGCTAATCTGGTATTGGACAGCTCTGCCTAACAGCTTAAATCATAAAGTATGTATGAAACATTTTATCCTGTCAAAGGTACTTATTTGTCTTATCGATAGTTTTCCTTCCTACTGTCATTCTATTCTAAGATTATGTGAGTTATGAATTTAGACCAAGAAACAGGAAAAAAAGGATAAAAAGGAAAATATACAAAACACATAGGATTTAACCAAAAATAGAAAACATTCCCACAGTGCCACTTACAGCAATGTTCTTTACTGGATTTGACAGGACTCATTCATCATTTATTCCCATTCCCTTTTGTTGCAATAGGAACCTGTTACCTGTACTACATGTCTCCTTTTTTTTATCTGACTTGACTGTTTTCCATCTAACCAGGACATTCAGATGGTCTTCAGCTGTTACTTTAGGGTTTTTCTCCATGTCAAGGCTGGCCTTCCTCTATTTAGTTTTTCTTGGGGTTTCAATCCAAGGTGTGACATGATGATGGCCTGCAGCCTGTGAAGGGTATACCTGATCCAACTCCACTTTTAATTCTGAAACACACTCGTGATGGTTTGCTGCCTCGTTCGCTGCCAAAACTCTCCGTTTAAAATATGTTGTGGCCTCCTGATGCACAGCATCTGGTGAACACAGATGCTGATAAAGGTTTGCAGCTTATGGTCCAGGTTCATAACCAAAATCAAGTTTCACAGGGCTGTTCCATGTTCAAGAGTCCCAGAGTTCATTTACAGATTATCAAAGTCCACCTATGTACAAACTTGTAAATTAGGCAGACTGTAGCTTGCTTTTAATATAGTACTTGCAATCCCAAAATGTTGACTGAGTACTCTAAAACACATTGACTTATTGGAGTCTTTTCGAATGCCTTTTGTTTATAGCTTGTCAGAAAAAGTCAGACCAGATTTTCACTCCCCAGGAACGTGGCTGCTGTAAATGCCAGACATTTGCATTTGTCTTTTGACAGCTTCATACTCAAAAGCAGCGAATGGCCATTTTTAAATTGTAACGGGTTCATTTACAGCAGCATTGGGTCCGAGCAGAAATATATGAGGTTGGAAGCCAAATCACTCCACCACTAAGGGGTTTTAAACAAGTAATACATTCAACATCAAATTCAAAAATATAACCGAAACAATCGTTGAAAATCACAAACATAGCAGAAATGCCAATTTGTGTGCTTTTCTTTGATAGAAATGGTGTTCAAGAAAACTGAGGAAGATACGTGAAGATATGCATTTTAAGTGTGTTTCCAGAATCCAGTAAATTGGCTTTAAATTGCATTAATGAAGGATAGTACTTAAATTTCTATATAGTGCCTTCTTTGCAGCTCAAATTTTAGTATGTTGAAAGAACTTGTCACGACTGCTAAAAAACTCAAACTCTGTGCCAGATATTCACATTAAACCTTCCTAGGTTGAAATGGAGTGAAGTTCCATGTATGCAAAATTCAAATGATGATGACCTCCGCACTGTTAAAAGTGGAAGGTTTCTTCAAATTTTTTAGACAAGAAGAGGGACAAAATAAAGATTTTTGGAGTCTGTCGTATCTCGGTAAGAACACACAGAATAAAGATAACTCGCTAGAGGTACATGCACTCAAAAAAACAGCGACAGCTGAGAGAAGCCCACATGAAATGTCTTTATTTTGGACATAGGCCACAATACAAAGAAAAACTCATTTGCAATATAATTAACAATGGATATATCACCTTCAATAGATAGATAGATAGATAGATAGATAGATAGATAGATAGACCTAGAGAGAGTGGAGCCTCTCATTGGTGTGAGGTGCTTTATATAAACACTACACCAGAGCGTGGTATCCAAACCGAAATGAACAATCCCTTAATTGCCAAAATAAAAGTAAAGTTGCAACAACAAAGAAGTCCTGTCATACAGGGAGACTACATTGTTTTATGATGGAAGAAAAGGAATCAAATCAGGTTAACCAAAGATGATAACTGATAGGGTCCATCAACTACAAGGACTCATAAAGACGCAGATTCTCAAGTGAATGCCTACTTCAGGCTTTATAAGCTTGGGATATGGTGGTGCAGGTGGAAGAGGTGGAGTTCCACCATCGAAGAGGAAGTGCTGTCATAGCTCTTCTGGCTGTACCTAGACAAGTGTATGGGTGATAAAGGAGAAGGAGTCAGCAAGTGCGCCCTCTCTTGAGCAGAAGTATGTAGAACAGTCCCAACAGACATCTGAAAATACCCACAAGTTACACGTGTGTATGACAAAACATCTTTTCACTTCTCCACCATCGTCCAGCAAAAGGCGACCCACCCTTTTCTCACTCAGATTGGACAAATCATCTTCCTCCAGCGACACCCTTTTCTGTACTTAACTTGAAGGGTCTTGAAAACTAATAAAATGTTCATAAAGTACAATTGATAAGCAAGATTACTGATTTAGTTTAAGCAAATACTTTTATTGTTTTTTGTTTCTTATCACTGAACAGTTAAGCAGTTATTTGTTCCTGAACTTGAACTTGACAGCACATCTTCCAACTTCTCTCATATAAAATCACATTCTCCTTTGAAAATCTGCTTGAACAGAAGGAGAATATGCAAAACCCAAACAGATGGTCATTGCTAGAAATTAATTACCACACCTTTTCAGAATTAATTTTTCACTAGTGTACAATATAGATTATAAAATTCCAAAGGATTAAATATTAAAATATGCATACATGAAATTCTTTCTTAAAAAGGTTACACGGCCGCTGCACCTTCTTTTCATGTGTTTCCTTGCAGACCTCATGCCAGTTGTGATTTGAGATTTTAAATTACTTTGCGTTAATGTGTTGAGACATTTGTGAAGGACAATAATAATAATGTTTTTACTATGGCCGTGTTTGTGTTTCTGATTATTACTATTAACTGACAATCTCCACACTCCCAGTAGCTGTGATGAGGTCCATGACCTGTTGACTCACATCAAGCAGAAATCAACACAAATGGAAGTGTAATAATCATTATATCTTGAGGGCAACACATTTTTAATAGTTTAAATGCAAAGGTCAATGTACAAGAGTCCACTCTTCATTGATTTTCTAGCACATCACATTCCATAGAACCAGCAAGAATAAATTAAGAAATTACTGGTGCTTTAATGGGGCTAACTAGGCAGTTGTTAATTACCATAGATTCGTCTAATCTTTATAGCACAAACCGTTTTTGTCTGTTTAAAATCTTGATGACCCAGTTTAGTACTGAAGCCACTAAGACAAAATCCCGTCATGTCAATCCACATCAGTGACAGGCTGGACTGGTTTCACAACACAGAGGGACTGCATAAGAAAGGGCACAGCGGGCTCTTATTTCTCAGGAGACTGCACTCATCTCTATTATGGATTGCAGCATCCTTTATATGTCCTAAAACACTGTGATGAAGAGTGCGGTTTTCTACACTATAGTGCACTGGGCTGGTAACATCGCTTCAAGAGATGTCCACAAACTAATCAACAGACACATTAAAAAGGCAGGCTCAGTGATGGGAAGCAGTAGTGAAGAAGAGAATGAAGACAAAAGTGATGGCCATCGTGGACAATGCTGCCCATCCTCATCAATGCTAATGTGTACTTTCAGCGAACAAATTAATCTGCATGAGTGTGTTAATAAACGCTGATGGGGCTCGTTCATAACACCAGCAATTCATCTTTATAATGGTGACTGCCCTCTTATCTACAGCCAAGTCAGAAGGTTTTCTTATTTACTGTAAGACTTGTATGTATTTGCAGTTGTTTGTTATAATATGCGTATATTTCTTGAGCTTCTGTAAAACCTAAATTTCCCCTTGGGACAAGTATCTGTCTATTGTCGCCAACCAGGGTGCGTACAGCCACCCTAACACCGACACAGACAGGTAGGACACAAACAGCACACCTTTATTTTTCAGCTGCCAATTCCCACCACTCTACAAATAATGTCCACAATGACAGCACCGTCTTTTCCTTCTGTCTTCTCTCTGCCTTCATCCTTCTCCCAGCAAGCTTCATTCACTTCCTCCCGACTCTGGCTCCCCAAATGGAGTGAGGCAGCTCCTTTTATTCAGGTTCTAAGAGTGTTCCAGGTGGATCGTCAAGATTACGTGGAATCACTCTCTGGTGAGGTAGAAGTCCACTATAGGGCTCCGCACCCCCCTTCTGGTGGCCCACACGGAACACAGCAGGGCTGTACCAAACTCCACCTCCCAGCATGCCCTGTGAGAATCTGTGGTGCCACAGCTGCCCAGGATGGATGCCCTCTACCATCCCAGAGGAGGTATTGCCTCACCATGGCTGCCCATCACAACACCTAAGATATATAGAATGGTAGATAATAAGTCCAAGCTCTTAAACTTCCAACTTTCTAAATATAATTATAACCATACACCTTTGTCTAAAATGAGAGTTAGGACCTATGAAAATGGCGTTGATTTGAATTTCCTCTGCATGTCTGTGGTCAGAGCAAATTAGCCTCTGAATTAGTACCTGATACCTCGTGGTACTCTCTGATTTGGTCAAGACCCTCAAGCCTCTTCTAAATAGCTTCCTCAAAAAATCTGTTCTTTTCTTTTTCTTTTTGGTTTCTACTTGCAGGCATGGCAGTAATTATGGTAATACATACCTTATAACAGCAACAACAAAAGCAGCATGTATTTATATAGTAGATTTTCATAGAAAAGAAATGTAACTCAATGTGCTTTACAGCTACACTCTTAAAACTAAAGGTGCCAGAGTGGTTCTTCAGAGTGATGTCATAGGGGAACCATTTTTGATTCCCAAAAGACCCAACTACAGTATATGAAGGTTCCAGAAGCAAACATTTTTTTATTTAGATCAGTAACAGACTCCATACAGTGAATAACCATGAATAAATGGTAACAGATTTGTGAAATACCAATGGTTCGTGATTTTAAAAGGACTCTCGCTTCATACAATAACACAGACCAAGTCCAGGCTTCTTTATCTCATAGTCTCCTGATAGGTGGCCTGGAATACATTAAAGATTTCAGTTTTTCTCCACATATTAGGAAGTGTTTTTCAAAGTACAAAGAACCTACTTCACATGCAAAGAACCCATTGCAGAGTGAAATGAATCTTTGTCATGCAATGGTTCTACGATGAACCACATAACTCAGTAAAGAACCATAAAGTGCCACTAAAGAGCTGGTATTTTTAAGACTGTAGTAAAATAGACAATAGAAACATATAATTAATATGCAACAAAATGTTTTTATTTTGTCTGTGTTGCAGCACCTCAAACCCCATATATTTTTATACAAGTTGATTTGTATAAAATACTTTACAAAAAAGGCTCTGACAGTGGCACAGCACAATTGTTTCTCTTTCTTCTGCACATCTCCTTTACATTTGACCTGCTTCCACCCGACTCCAGCTTGCCTGGATGATGTTGAGCGGCTTCTTTTATCTTGGACCTGGGAATTCTTCCACTGCTAGGACATAGCCCATGTGAAGCACTTCCAGGTCAGACAGAGGCTCCACAAAGTAGGGATCATTAATCCTGACAGCTCCCCCACCAGTCTCCATGGAACCCAACCGGGCTGCCCCATGTGACTAAAGGTTCCAGCATGCCCAGCAGGTGTCTGTGTGGGAATCCTGACCCAGTTATGCTGCCATCCAGTGTATCGGGAGAGGCTGTAGTCCTGATAGGTTATCTCCCCCATCCTTCCATAAGACTGGCCCCCCTTCAGTCCAACCCTGCCGTGACTCCAGCACACCCACCTCTGCACTAGCATCTTCTGCTGCCCTCCTGGCTAAGGCAGGGGACACCCTGGCACTCTTTCTGCCCATTTACCACCCAGGCCTTCCAGCCACTCCCTTCATGCCATCCATCAGATAGATAGATAGATAAAAAAGGCACTATATCATAGATAGATAGATGTTTATCTGTACATTACATGTCCTAAATCAAACATCAAATGGCCCTGTTTGACAATAACCCATCCTTAGACTCTCTATGAACATAAGAATAACTTTTACTAGAGAAAAGTCAGACGTTTGATTATTACTGAAAGGCCCAAAGAGAGAGAATGAGAGATCTTCCATTGCTAATGTGTATGCAGGGCTATCAGAAACAGATGAGATGTTCAGAGATGGAGTGGAGGAGCTCCTTACTCCACAACTTTTCTGATTCTGCATAGATGGATCCTAAAGTGCAGATCAAAGAAGCACAGCATTAAACTGCTGAACCGAGTAATAATAATATGATTAAAACACAGCTCGAGGCTTTTCCAAGTGTAATGCTCATGATACAGGTAATAAAATAGCTTAGTTTTAATAACTCAAGCCCCATTTATGAATGGTTTTACATTTGTGTATATATCGTTTATTACCAGGCTAGTTTAGCTTGCCTCAGATGTCAAGCTGGCGTCCGCATCTTTGTATTTAGTAAGATCTGAAAGCCAGCTGCCAACGATAAAAGTCTGTAAACTCCAGATCCATTACTGATATTTCCATTTCCCCCTTACATTATTTTTTTGGTTGCTCTGCCATTTGGATTCTTCTCCTATCCCCAAACTTTTTGTTAGAGCCAGCAATATATTTACTTTAAAAAGAAGTGACTACAAATTAATGGGGGGTGGTACCTGAGTAAGAGTTTTTACAGTTTTTGGAGAAGGTAGAAAGGCACTGCTGCCTCATGGGTTCATCTTTCTTGCCCACTCCTTTTTCATGTTGGCTTTGCATTTTCTCTTAACGGGCGTTCCTCTTGTTATTCCAGTTTTCCATCCATAATCATCAAAGCCATGCAGCTCAGGCCAATTACAAAGTAGGCCAGTGCAGGTGTGAATGGGTTAAGTGGGCTTGAGAATGTTAAGTTGGGTTATCTGAATAATGTAAAACAATTCAATGATATTCTACACTCAAATTCTCTAATTATTTGTTCTGTTATACATATATTCATCTAGACTGGCAGTGGAGGACAAGAATGGTTTCAGCCACTGTGATTTATAAGCAGAATTTCCAAACATCTACAAATAACAGCATCGGCCAGCACAGGTCTACATAATGTGAAAAATTGTCAGCACAAATCAGTGCAGCCTAATTTCATCTCGTCATTCAAGGTGACTAAAACCCCATTTACATAAAATCCAAATATGTTGTCATTTGAGTAGACTTTGAGGCAGTGATGGATGCACCCTAGATGCAGTTAGAGATGTAATCTGGGGACTGCATAATTCTTTTGGACCCTAGTGAGTCGATTCATATTAATCTTTCAGAACTTGTTACACCTGAAGTCTTTAACTATTTTTTAGGCACAAGGGATACTGTAGATTGCAGGATTCATTTCAAATAATGCAAACAGGTCAAATACAGAATTATAAATGGCAAAAGATATAACAAATGAGACATTATTAAAATAAAAACAGATTCCAGCCATGGCTTAAACCTGCACATTGTCATTTGCTAAGCAAGGAAGCACATGAAGTCCATGATCCTCCAGAGTAGCTGCATATAAAACACTTGATTTGATAAATGAATATAAACTAAGTCATGCATGTGTGCCTGTGGATCAACCTCCAGGTACCTCTGTGTTGGTGATAACACCCCGGGTTTGAGGAGGGGCCCTCGCCTTATCCTTCCCACCGCAGTATGTAGAAGACACGCAGTGAGGGCCTCTGACTCCACCTCTTACAGTCCTCCGCCAATAAAGCTCACAGCTGCCAGAAGGAGGCGTTCAGTTTGGAACAGACTGCACTGCAGGACAGAGCTCCATGATCTTCGATAAGGCACAAGTTCAAATCTTCTTAAGGCAATCTATGGCTTATTAAGTAATAAATATTCTGTCACAAGTTGTATCTTACCAAAATGCTGAATTTCTTATTTATTAAGTGTATATTTGATCTCCCTCAAATAGTTCTTACTTGTTTAGAATACATTAATCTGGCATTTCCACAGGAAGACACTTGCCAGCCAGAAACAGAATTTTTAATTATGAAATGGAAATTATCGGGTAGACTTGCAGAAAAGGAAACAAAAATGTGGAGAGAGTGAAAAAGAGACAATGAGAACACAGTGAAGGAACAAAATCAAAGTTCACTCTCACCATAGCGGGTGCTGAGATTATCAGACAAATGGATTGTCCAGAACAGCACACAGAACAAAGGGAGAGGAAGTTTGTAAAACATTTTGCACTATGGCTAGTGAACAATAACATTTCATAAATTTTACCATGTGTAAAAGTAAACCATCCCTGTATAGTATCTCTTTTTTGGGTCAGTACAAACAACCTAGGTGTAGCACAGACAACATTCTGGTGTAGAGGCAGGGACGGCGAAAGGGATGACGTGAACAACGGGGAATCCTGGGAGCAAGGTAATGTCATCAGGGAGGAATGACACATGACTTACGCAATGCGGAAGGAGCTTCATCATCTGGTTGTAGAATGGGGAATAAACTCATGGCCCTGGGCTCTTTTGTGGAGAGATGGGTTAGTGCACTGGCTTTTTCCCCAGTCTTGTGGGTTCACCCAACATGTCGGGTCCTTTGGCTGCCCCATACTCGTGCGTGTGTGACATATGATAACTATTTTAGTGAAGGCATAAAGAAACATAGATTATGGTTAATTTCCCTGTGATTGCTGTGAACCATTTTTCCCATTGTGTAGTGTTGAAGGTTTCTGTTTCCTGACTCTGTGATCTACCAGGCCAAAGTGATAGGAAAGAGAAAGCAATGAACCTGCTGATGGCAAAGGTGAGCTCAGATAAGCTGGTGACACTACAATCAATCCTGGTACCCCATATGAAGCACTGGACATGAACACAATGTAATAAACAGCCTGGTGATGAAAGGTAGACCAAAATGAGCAAGCATAATAATGGTGGCCTATGAAAGAATAATGAGTGCATGCCTTGACCTAGAACAGTGGTACTCAGTGGAACCGAATACCACTTTAGTAAGTCAAATGGACCACTTGAATATGACAGTCACCTGTTTGTGAAATTGTACTTTACATTTCCCCAGTTTATCTTACAAAAGGCATTTATGAAAAGACTGTAGTACTGAGATTGTAAATCTAGTGATTGTGTATCAGAGTCTTATATTTCTGCCAGTGATCCACAATAATCCGCTAACCATGAAGATAGATTAAGAGCTGGCAGCCTTTTGGCATTGATGAGTGAATCACTGGTGGTGTGAAGTTGAAGATCTGCCTTGGCCAAATGTGGTGCCAAAGTGAGTTTAGAAGAGACATCTGAGCAATGACAGAGATGATTGAATGCACAATGTTGCATATAAGATAGAAGGATGGAGTGTTAGGACGACCACAAGAAGAAAACAGGTGAGGAATTTTAATTTTAGACACATTATTGCGAAATTATTAAGATCCGGACAATCCCAAAGCTGTGCTGTGTGCTGAAACTGTTAACATAGGCAGGGATTGGTTATCTATTGTAGAGGCAGCCTCAGGTTTGCAGCATGGCCACATAACACGTCTGTCACCCGATGGTTGGTTCAGAGAAACATTCTAACCTGGCCACTGACTTGGCTCCATCTCTGCTTGTTGTTGTGCCTGTGAATATTAAAGTGGTGGCTCCTGTATGAATAAAGGCTTTGACTGTTCCCATTTTAATTGGAATAAAGTCTTTGGACTCAGTGTGCAAGACAGTGACTCACGCATCATAAAGTATATTGATTTAGTAACTGCCTTGACTGTTGCAAATAAGTGATTACACATATAAAAGACTAACATATCTGAGTGATTCAAAAGTCATTTTTTCCTGATGAATGTCTGCTTGCAGACCAACTGACTCACACTTGGGGACCACACTATGAGAACCACTGCCCTGGAAGAATCAAAGGTTGATTGTAAGAATCTAAAAGGTGGGTTGCTCTTGAAAATTTCAATTACTGATGTCTGCAAGAAAGTTAGACGGTGTGGATTGAGGTGGTAATTTTAGACCCATTTATCATGTCTTGAGAGATTTTTAAGACCCCGACAACTCCCCAACTCCAACATCTGCAAATAGTGGTGGAGTAAAAGTTGGCGCTCACCTTAGGACAGACATCTTTGGGATGTAGGAGTAACAACATGTCTAAAAAAGAGCTTAGACCATGAACACAAAGCCAGAAATCAAACTTGGGTCCTGCAGCCCTAAAGCTACACTGCTGATCACTGCGCCCTGTGCTTTCTCTCGCAGTATACAGATGATTAAGATTATTTAAAAAACATTAATGACTTTAAACCAAGGCAACAGGAATCTGATATTCCACAAGTGTGTCAACACACTCTGTTGCTAAAATATCTTTCTCCATCACACTTGTATGCGAAAACTCCTAATTAATAAATACATTTTGATTATTCTGAGCATGTGCAGTGGGGATCTTTCTGACAGCTGGTGTCCCACTGCTTCTGCCCATGCCACCGAACGAGTGACCTCTTGGGCTTTTGACTGCAGATAATGACGTCACCGGCTGATAGTCTCACTTGAACCCTGTGACGCATTCCTTGGTGTTTCCATTGCAGTAAACATTGTTGTCAGCTGAAGTGTCTGTTGTCGGCACAAGGCACAGACATTCCTTCAGATCCAGCTGAGTGCACACAATGGCTGGAGTAGTAATGAAAAACGACAAGTCATTTGTATTTGATTTTAAGGTCACTTGGAGGCCAGGCCAATTGCTGAGTGAATTGCTCGTGATTATTATGAATGGCTCAGCCTAATGACCGTTCTCAATTCTTTACCCACACACACATGTAAAAGTGTTGCTATTAAATTCATTAGCTCGTTTTTTTCATTTTACAAGCACAATGTCACTTGCATTACTGTGTATGATAGTAAGTGGTCCTTGTGAAGAATTACCCACCTATTTCAGCTGATACTTTTAATGAACACCATCAAACATTTTCATTTCTATTATTGAACTTCTTTTGAATCTAATATACAATATGAGAAGAGATAAGAGAGCATGCACTCCAATAATTAATTTCTTTAAAAATAGCCACATTAATTTCAGATTTGGGATTATTACCCCACAATGGACTGAAATCACATTCAGGTCAGGTGCCTGATTCAGGCCTATCTGTGACCTTGCCATATAAAATGCAGAAAATGAGACGGATCATCATTATTCTTATTGTTATCATTAACGTACATACAAGATCAGGATGCATCATAATCATCTTACGTATGTTTTTACAGTTATGGAACAGGTAGGATGAGCTTCTTCAGGGATCATGCCACAGTGAATTAGATGTTTATCTTGTGCTACTTTTATCTATTGATACATCACCGCAACTGTGACACAAGAATTCACTCTTACAGTATACGTGACAACAAAGACCTCTAATTGAATCTAATCTCTAATGTGTGAATTAAAGCAACGGTCTTGTGATTTGAAGTTTGGTGCCAAAGCCAATATGTCGTGCATTGGTGCACTGCACGTTCTTCAGCGGGTAGTTTGTATTTTCTTCTTTGTTCTTCACAGGTTTCCTCCATTACTCCAAAAGTACTGTATCTTCTGAAACTGATACTTGACTTGTTATCGCAAATCACTTTTAAACAACAGCAGATTTTCTTGTCCCACCACCTGAATTCTCAATGCTATGCCTTTAATTTTCAGATTCCACAAGTGAGGTTCCTACACACGGTTGCTGGGCTCTGTATGGGTGAGAAACTTAGCAATACAGAAAGACCTCAGAGTTGAACCCCTCCATTTTCAAATTAACAGGAGATATTTGAGGTGATTTGGGTAACCAGGTGCCTTGTTCAGAATGTGGACTGGGTATAGCCCAGTGTGAGAAGAACCCCAGGGCAGACACAGGATTTACATCTATTGACTGGCCTGAGAGCATTTGGGAATTCTCCAGAAGAATTGGGAGAAGTTGTGGAGCATAGGATGGTTTGGGTTATCCGTCCTAAAGTGATGGAATGAAAGAGAACCAACATTAAAGTAAACCTGATTCACAGAACACACTTAAAAATGCATTTTAAAACAATTGTTTGCCATTTTTAAGATGACAGTGGTATCAAACAGCATAAAGGAAAGTAGAGAATTGAGTGAGGCTGCAAAGTTCACACAGCAGCAAGACGTGTATCTGTTGAAAGAGCTCAGGAACGTGATGAGATTTGCAAATCTTCTGGTTATTACGATTGCTAAAATTTCAATATTTGCTGTATGTTCCCTGAATTTTGTGGCTGTTGCTAATTTCAACAATTTTGTGCCCAAGTTCTCTGTTCTGCAAGGTTTTCATTTCCACCACTCTGCTGTTTGTTAGGAGCCAGATCAGCAAAGCAAGCCATTGTGGGCTCAGCTATTCAAGCTCTGCTCTAGCTCTTCTTTTACAGGTTTGTGTTAAGGGCTTCTTATGATGCTCAGTTCCACATTTCATTTGCATCTCCCTAGCTCCGCAGCATATTTTGGGCATTCAACACTACATATATATATATATATATGTTATTTTACATTCGAGTTGAATCATAATGGTTATTGATTTAGGCTCATAATGGACCCAGATTAATGGAGAAAATTATACGGAGTCAGAAAGATGTCCTTTTTGTAGGAAGATGGTTGATGACCTGAAACAACTGTAATCTATTAGTCTAGGTTACAAATGATGCACACTTAAAAACAGTTAGTTGGTACACCAAAGCATCCTCACATTGTAAGTTGCAATAAAATGGCGGCATCTGTTTGTCAAAAGGTTCTAGTTTATAATTGTTTGTATAATCCCTCAATCATTTCAATTTAAATTTCTTTGATGAAGCAAAGAAATACAAGCTATTGATGTTGGACACATATAGACTGAGGTCACTGAGTGGGTAATAAAATTCATTAAACCTTTATGCTAATATTGTTAACTTATTTGTTTTATTGTCGTGGACACTTCAGTACCACAATTAATTTTGAGGCCTTTACGGTTAAACAAGCTGAGCTGAAGGGGATATAGTTAAATAGAGTAATACATATATAGAAAATGATGTCAGTCCTATAAAATACAGTTACCCCTGCTGTTATGCCAAAGCGAAAATCGATACTTGTACTCGCACTTATCGTTAGCCACTACACACTGTGATTTTGACTGTGCTGTAAAGTTTTTTACCTTGAGCTTTTTTACCTATACGTATGATTTTATGACATACATGGAACAGACCCAAATGGTAAAGAGGACTGTATCCATTAAGATTTTCAAGTCAATACATAACCCCCATCTACCAAGTTTTTTGGATGATGCCAGATTGTACTTTGCATTATCATACAATCATTCTTGTACAGGTAGACCTGTACTGACATTTGGAAACGATAAATAAGAGTAACAATAAATGATAAGCACTGTTACCTCTTATGTCAGCATGAATAAATCAAGCATTAACATGATATTATGAACAAAACGTTACGGCTTTTGAGTTAGCAAATTCCACAACCAAATTTCACTCATTCATAAATAGTACACTTAAAGAAATGTGATGACACTGCTATCGTGGGCTGCATCAGGAGTGGGCAGAAGCAGAAGTATAGGAACTTAATCAAAGACTTTATTAAATGGTGCGACTCAAACCACCTACAACTGAACACCAGCAAAACCAAGGAGCTGGTGGTGGATTTTACGAGGCCCAGGCCCCTCGTGGCCCAGGCCCTCGTGGACCCCAATATTGTGATCATCAGAGGTGACTGTGTGCAGAGGGTGCAGACCTATAAATACCTGGGAGTGCAGCTGGATGATAAATTGGACTGGACTGCCAATATTGATGCTCTGTACTAGAGAGGACAAAGCCGACTATACTTCCTTAGAAGGCTGGCATCCTTCAAAATCTGCAATAAGATGTTGCAGATGTTCTATCAGACAGTTGTGGCGAGCACTCTCTTCTTTCACTACTTCAGTGGTGTCAGGTTTATTTTGGGGATGAGGAGGCAGCATATAGAAGAGGGTTAGATGTCGCCTCACTTTTAGCTTTTACTGTGATGTTAATTTAAATTTAAAGTGGAGGGTAGTAGACTAAATGCAGTAGACTAAATGTAGGAGTGGGCTCTTGTGTTTGATAATAAAGATTTTCAACAGACAAGAATTAGAATATTGTATATGGAGAGTTACAAGATGTAATGTTTTAACTTGAAAAATGTCATCTTCACAAAAAACAAAAATGTATCTTATTTAAAACAATCACATTTTCAACTCTGAAGTCTAAGGCCTTGAGTCTTGGCCTGATTGAATCCATCTAGAACATAGGTGTTATCACTGGTATTATTTCACCTTTTAACCCTTTGCAACAAAACAATAATTTGCCTGTCATTGACAATGCTTCCCCAACTGCCTCTGCCTTTAAAGTGGCTGGCAAAAGGTAGGGAAGAAGGAAATTTAAGGATTAGGAGATAGACGAGACAAAAATACAAAAATGGTAGACAAATGTTGAAACTGAAAGAACCAATAATCCTAATTACAAAGGTAGAGTATGTAAGCCAAAATCTTTGTTGTAAAAGGAAGTATTGGAACACTCCACCCAAAATTGATATTTTTGATATTTTACTTAAAGTAAATTTTAATCTCATGTTTTCATGGAGAATGGAGAGAAATAAGTTTATGGCATAGCAGAACTCAATGGTGGCCAGTCCTGTACAATGGCAATGTGAAAAATGTCCATGGAAAAGTAGAAATAAAAAAATCAGACATTACTCGTGTTATAATCCACGTGTCTGTTATCCAATCACTTGCCCAAACTGTACAAAACAAATGCTTTTTTTCTAAAATATTGTTAGTTACTTCTATTGTTAGTTACTTCTCCCTGTCATTCATTGGTCAAGAGTCTTGTCTCTAATTCAAAAATCCTTCCCGGGAGTCTGGGTTTTCTGTTTCTTTAAGCACCAATAATTCTGAGAGTAACTGTCGTTTTGCATGTTTTTGTCAAGTAACTGGATAACAGACATGCGGATTATGCAGCAAGATTAACATGAGGTTTTATTTTTTTTCCATCCTCTTACACGAATACATAATATTATGTGGCCAATCAATCAGCACAGTTCTTTGCCAAAGCCCCACCCACAATAGTTCCTGGTTGAACAAAAAGTACATATCCTGGATTAGGAGCTAAAAAGTACCAGGAGCTGCCAACTAAAAACTTCAGATGGTCAGAGCTCCTGCAGTGCCAGTTCAAAAAATGATTCTGAGTTTCTAAAATTTGTTGTTTGCTAAAAACAAAGTTCCTGAGGCAGGGATGGAGACGCAGTAAACACAAAAAACAACATGTAAAATAATAGCTAATTCTTCTTAAAGCAAAAATATAAAGAGATTAAAAGGTTTCTGCTGTTCAAAACCAACAATGAGCCATAATTGCAGATCAGAAGAAAATGTACTAAAAGCAGAAAAACAAATTCTTCTTAGTATTTTTTTTTCTAAGAATAAAATACAGCGTATTATTTTAACACATTACTGTGTTGGTGGAGCCGCTTGTGTCACTGTTCATGTTGCATTATCATTATTGTTATATAGATTTCCGCTGTGATTAATACAGTTGCCAGGTGTTATGATGCATTCTCTATTAAAGCTAAAAAACCTTTGTGCAAATTTAATAATGCTTAACAGCAATGAAGAACTATTAGACAAAACCCACTTGCCATCTAGCAGTGCTGCAGTCCTGGAGGTGGATGTGAACAGTTTACAAAAGCCAGTTACAGATTTCTGAAGGTGGAACTCAGAAGCTGGTATGCACAGGTCCACCAGAGCATGAGCCCCACTGGGGATTTAAAGCAAAGCAGACAATGTTCAAAACACACACAAATGGTTGAGGATACATGTAGGTAGGTTGGGAGCGTGCACTGATTACAGCGCGTTGCTACACCCACCACATGACAAACCCCCCGGATTGGGGCCCAAGTGCAGCTGTGCAATGGGTGACATCTCCACACCACAATGGAACAGTGTGAGCTTTTTCTTTCAGTGGCTGGAGTGCCAATCCTGCCACCAACCCCCAAAATTTACCTTGCAAGTTGGAGGACCTGCATGCAGGGCAGGATGCAGGTTAATGCCATACCCGGGTTAAGGGCCTTGTTCAGGGGTCCAATGGAGTGGAATCACTTCTGCCATTTATGGGATTTGAACCGGTACCCTTCTGATTGCCGGTGCACATCCCTAACCTCAGAGCCACCACTCTGCCATCAAATTGATGAGGTATGTTAGCAAATGTTGTCAAATAACCATCACCTGTATTGTAGGAGACAAAGAAATCTGTTGCATCTTTTCTTAAAAAATGGCAGAGAAATCTTTTTATATATTCATAAATGCTATAGTGTGTGTATGCACGATGTATTTAGATGCCACCAACTGCCTCAACTTTTATCCACAACGATCTCTTTATAGTTAGTGTTCTGTGTCTCCACTAGGTTAAAAAATACGAGCTGAAATCGTATTGTGATGCACACACAGCCACTGATGGATTATGAGGAAACACAAAGGGTGAAGTACGTGAATTCTTGAGGCTGAAGAAGGTTCTTGACTTATCCTTTCAAGAGCTGCTAGAAGATGAGAGTCATACAGTAGTCTAAAAAGGAAAGAGATGTACAAGGCTCCAGGAGCTGGGAGAGAGAGCAGACACAGTTAACAGTGATAAGTAATCCTCATCGTATGAACCATCGAATGGCAAGCATCACTAAATGTGAACTTTATTGATTTTGAGAAGACCTTTGACAGCTTTGACCAGCACTTCCTGCTGGAAATCCTGGCTCATTATGGAATCTCCCAGATGATCATTTCGATTATACAACAGTTTTATGAAGTATTCACCTGCCAACTCATCCATGCAGGAAGTCTGACAGAACCTTTCCCTGTAACAATGGGTGCGAGGAAAGGATGTCTCTTGGATGGTTAATAACAATCCTTGAGGAATACGGTGGACAATGCAGAGCCATTTAGTAGATCTTGACTTTGCAGACGACGTGGTCACTTGTGTGATCACCTCTAGGATTACCAACAACAAGTTAGTAACCTTGAAGCAACATCAAAAAGAATGGTCCTTCTTATTATTAAGATGAAAAATCAGGGGAATAAACTCCAGATGGGAAGGCATGATGCAGATCAGAAGGGTAGAAACAGAAAATTTCCATCTCATATAGTTGGGAAATATAATGAGCACTACTGGAGGAACTGATGACAAGCACGGAAGTTAGAACATTCAATGTGAAATGAGTTCATCTTCATGGGTCAGAGACATGGAGAGAAACAAAACCTTCATTGAATCCTTAAAAGTGCTTGTCAACTGAGTGAGGAGGCCAAATCCAATCAGGAATACCTCCCTATGGCAACAGACAAAACAACAGCCCAGAGCCACTGCAGTCAGGATTAGAAGATGGAACTGGATAGACCACACACTGAGAAAAATGAATAGTAACATCACAAACCAAGCATTGGAGTGGAACCCCCAAGGAAAAGAGGAAGACCAAAGAACACCTGGCACAGGCGGTTAACAACTGACCTGTTAAAAATTGGTTCCTCCTGGGATGACGCAAAGAACATCGCCAAGGACAGAAAGAGATCTTACGCTACTGTGGTCACCCAATGTCCCCCATGGGATGAAGTGGATTAAACTAAACAGTAAGCTGTTAAAGTGTAGGGAAGAAGAGAATTTGAGACTGGACAATAGTGGGCACCATTTGATACGGAGAACAGATTAGCAGTGAAACATTGAAGGGCTCTGCCAACAAGCGCATTTGCACCTATGTACAATTTTAACGAAAAGTAGCATTTTGAAAAAACTGAAGTAAGAATACATTATGACTTTTATCTGACTGGGGTTTCTTCTGAAATACTTTGAAATTTGTAAAAGACTGTTTTACTTTTGTTTAACAAATTGGTTTCAGCGAATGCTATTGCCAGACCCTGCTTCTTTAGCTATTAGGGTGTAGTAGTTTTCCTGTTGTCACCAAGCTTGTAAGAGCCATGATGGTCTGCTATAACCTTTCTCAGTCCACAATTGTGCTAACTGGATCAAAGAGAAAATGTCAAATTAAATGAGAATGTCCCGCATCTCTAGGCAGGTGTGTCAATACATCACAAGCTCATCCAAATACAAAGCCACATCACTTGTGCCAGGCCAGTTTGGCATTACCGGTGAACCCATTCTGGGGTCCACTGGGATAGTCCAGTAGTTGAAGAAATCACATGTTAGCACTGAGAGAACGTAAAATAAAATATAAGATTACTAGGGCTTTAAGATAGAAGCGCTGGCGTCTGGACCACCGACATGCCACCGAGAACAGACTACAGAATATTAAATTGAAATTTGTACACTGATTTAAAAAGACAGTAATGAGGCTGTGGAGGCAGTAACCATAAACAGAGCAATAATCATCTGTTAGAGGAAGTTTTATGAATTATATTCACTGATTTTATTAATGAACATCTGTAGAGTAACATGTTTCCTAAAGTAATGCCTTGCCATCTTTTCTGAACTCCAGAGTATTGTGTTGGTCTGTCAAAAGGTGACATATTGTAGAAAATACAGTCAAAAGTTTAGTTTTGCTACTCAGCTAAAATTACTGGCATATTTGCACCCAAGCAAATATTTAAAAATATTTAAACAAGAGAAAACCCTATTATTAAAAGAGTAAAAGAGTGGCACTACGTTGTTTCCATTTTGCAGCTACAGAGTGTACCACAGGAACAAAAAAAAAAGCCTTTAAGCTTTCAGAAAATCAAGCCTGGTGACCTCCCGTGTCCCGGCACACCAGCACCCCACCCACAGGCCTCAGCTTTAATTTCACCCAGACAAGCCCAGGTTGCCAGAGCTACAAAACTCCCACCCATTAGCTGCATGAATCCAGGATATCCATGGCAACCAGTCTCTCACCCCTAGGGAGACGAGCAGCAGAACTGAAAGGCTCCATTCAATTTCCACATCCACAACCCACTGTGCTGACAGTCTAGCAGCTTCTCTTGTTCCATTAGGGTGGGATACGTGCTCATTAAAAAGCTTACACACGCCCTGCACAGCTAGCCTTAAAAGAAGGTGTTTTACTTCTTTTTAGAATTAGCAAGTACTGCTTATTGTTCTAAAAATGTGTATTTGTAATTAGGATGGAAAATTCATTTTCCACAAAGCTAAACTGCTTCATTGTAAAGGAGTCATTTAGTTGTGTTTCTTTTTTTTGACATTTTCTTCTGTGTTTAGTGCAATTAATGCATTGATGTACAAGTACATTTTGATTAATTATTTCACATCATTCACTGCACAATAAACAAATTATTCTAAGAAAGAAACTAATATTTACTCTATTATATATATGAGCCAAATTGTATTTAAGATTCTCTCTGTCGTAACATTCAAATAATAGTGCTTATTACATTCTGTATAGTTAGCTGTATTGTGTTTCCAAGAATTACTTATGAACACCACACAGTCTCTTCAGTTTCTTTTTTACGTCTGGCTCTTCCTGACTCACCGGTCATATATTGTTCTAGGCATCTTGATGTCTGGTTATGTCCCCCCATTTTTGTCCCTCTGAACCCAAATATGGTGCAAGGAATCCTATCAAAATTGGGTGATGTTAAGAGTGGTATCCCACAGGGGTCAGTGCTAGTGTTGCTGCTGTTTTTAATATATAGAAATGATTTCTATAAAGTATAAGTAACAAGCTGGCTACATTTCCAGATGATGCCAAGCTTAGTGAGATGGCAGATAATTTAGAATCTGTTAAATCATTACAGAGGGACTTGGGCAGATTTGTGGCAGATGAAATCTAATGTCAGTAAATGTAAAGTATTACATGTAGGAAATAAAAACATTAGGTTTGAATACACAATAGGAGGTCTGAAAATCGAGAGTACACCTTATGAGAAGAATTTAGAAGTCATAGTGGACTCTAAGCTATCGACTTCCCAAAAGTGTTCAGAAGGCTAACAGAATGTTAGGTTATATAGCACGATCTGTGGAGTACAAGTCCAAAGAGGTTATGCTCAACCTTTATAATGCACTGGTGAGGCCTCATCTTGAGTACTGTGTGCAGTTTTGGTCTCCAGGCTGCAAAAAGGACGTAGCAGCGCTAGAAAAGGTCCAGAGAAGAGCGACTAGGGTGATTCCAGGTCTACAGGGGTTGAATTATGAGGAAGGATTAAAAGAGCTGAGCCTTTACAGTTTAAGCAAAAGAAGATTAAGAGGTGACATGATTGAAGTGTTTAAAATTATGAAGGGAATTAGTCCAGTGGGTCAAGACTGTTATTATAAAATGAGTTCATCAAATACATGGGGACACAGTTGGAAACTTGTTAAGGGTAAATTTTGCACAAACATTAGAAAGTTTTTCTTAACACAAAGAACGATAGACGCTTGGAATAAGCTACCAAGTAGTGTGGTAGACAGTAAGACGTTAGGGACTTTCAAAACTCGACTTGGTGTCTTTTTAGAAGAATTAAGTGGATAGGACTGGCCAGCTTTGTTAGGCTGAATAGCTTGTTCTTGTCTGGATTGTTCTAATGTTCTAATTTTTAAGTCATTTTTGGGCCATATTTTGTTCAGGAAATGATATGATAACATGTAAGTCAATAGGTGTCTTCAGCAAAACTGATCAGTAGAAATTGAAGTTGTGCAGCTGTGCCACATCAACCAACTCCAGGAGCTCATCTCATAATGTGGTATAAGGGGTCAAAATTTCTCCTTTTCACAAAACTATGAAAACATCAGTAATATTGGCATGTGGAGTGTTGTTTTATACTACAGTATTTGAAGTTTACTGATCATTACATGGGCAGCATGGTGGTGCAGTGGTAGCGCTGCTGCCTCGCAGTAATGAGGCCTGGGTTTGCTTCCCGGGTCCTCCCTGCGTGGAGTTTGCATGTTCTCCCTGTGTCTGCGTGGGTTTCCTCCGGGTGCTCCGGTTTCCTCCCACAGTCCAAAGACATGCAGGTTAGGTGCATTAGCTATCCTAAATTGTCCCTAGTGTGTGCTTGGTGTGTGGATGTGTATGCCCTGCAGTGAACTGGCGCTCTGTGTTCCTGCCTTAAACCCTGTGCTGGCTGGGATTGGCTCCAGCAGACCCCCGTGACCCTGTGTTAGGATATAGCGGGTTGGACAATGACTGACTGATTATTACATTTTTTATGAATACTCAGATCTGTTTTGTCTTTTGAAATTTTCCAAAGATGCAGTCCAGGACTGATGTCATTCAGAGTGACTTCTTTAATTCATTCAAACGTACAGCAGTCCCATGATACAACCTGAGCAGATCCTCTCTGCTTTAATACTATCTTGGAAAGTAAAAATACATGCCAAGCTTGCACATTCAAGCAATGTGAACTTCAATCTGGAAACCAGTGACACTCGCCACACTTCATCAGCAGTATAAACATTAAGCACAGGACACTATAAGGCCCATCACTGGACCCAACGTCACACATAATACCAGTCCATCAGTGGGTATGCAACCACCCTTTACAATACCAGGCCAAAACAGAAGAGTGCTGCACTATGAACAATAAAACAGACACACACAGTTTTCTCCCACTTGACACAACTGTTAAACTAAATTATGTTTTGACAAATTACTGTTGTTGACCAGGAGAGCCATCCTCTCTGAATACCGCCAAACTTACCTGCAACCATCTTACCTGTTTTTCCCACTAAAACACCTTCCTTATCCATTGCTGCCTCACTGGTACCTTTCCTGTCTCTTTTCTAAAATGCTAGATGATAACCTAAATAGGTGGGTGGCATGGATCTTATAAAGGAAATACTTGAAGTGACTTTTCCAGCATTTGGCCAGGTAAGTTTTATTAAGGGCAGACGCTGCCTTTTATGTTCTTTACCGTCTGTTTAATTTGATACCTTCACTGATGTCAGAGGGTCCATGGTTACTTGTGCTTCTGTAATTGTGTGGTCATTTATTTTTACTATATTGAACAAATTTGGCTTTGGTCTTAATACCAGACCTTATATTACACTTCCTCAAAGTATACAAGCAAACTCAATTATTTTGTTTTAGGCTATTGTTCTCAACCAAGTTGCCCTCTATCACCTCTTCTGCTTCCAATTTGTACTCAGCCTCTAACAGTTCGCTTGCTAAACAATCCTAGGATTGTTAGACCTGACCTTGGAGCTCCCAAAGGTTTATTTTTTTAAGTAATGCAGTTGACTGGAGTTTTTGTTTCTTCTTTTTTTAATCATCCCTTTCTTTACAAGCAGACCATAACAACAAAACACAACTCAATTAAGCAAATGAAAATCCCATAGCTAGTACAATAGCATAGGTGAAGGCAATCCGTGAAACTCGGCACTGAGCCCACACCCAACAAAGAGAGCTCTTTTGGAAGAGAATAAGATAAGAAGGTTCAACAAAGGTCCAGCATGTTCACTTTAGAATTACATTTATGAGTTCTTTTCTTGTTCTAACACATTTTGTTCGTGAATCAACAGAGTCGGGGTCATCAGGTACTATTGATTCTTGTAAAGAGAATCTGATTTTTTTGACAGAATATAGAATATCTCTTATAGAATTGGTATTCTTCCAGTTGAGCAAAATAAGTCTTCATGAAAAAACAGTGGTATCTCTGGTCACGACCGTAATTCGTTCTAAAACTCTGGACGTGACCCGATTTGGTCGCGAACCAAACGTAATTTCCCCATAAGATTGTATGTAAATACAATTAATCCATTCCAGACTGTACGAACTGTATGTAAATATATATATATATTTTTAAGTACAAAAATAGTTAATTATACCATAGAATGCATAGTTTAATAGTAAACTAAATGTAAAAACATTGAATAAGACTGAGAAACCCTTGAACAACAGAGAAAACTAACATTGTAAGAGTTGGTGCTAGACCCTTATGAACCACTCGCTGTAAACACCTTTTTTATGAATTTGAAGCACAGGGAAAAAATTTAAATGCCACTTCTCTTGCGAAACATTTCAAACCATCCTCTACTGGCTTTAAATGCCTCACCTTTGCCACTCGAAGGATTATTTTTTCAGCAAATTGCCATGAATCTTCTTGCCTTTCTTGCATATGATAGCCTGCAAGATGCTTCTCATTCAACCACACTAGCAACAGTTTTTCCACCTCTTCTAGCACTTGAGGCCTCTGCTTGGTTAACATTGCAACTCCTTTTGCAACATCAGCTGCTTTGTTAGGCCCTGTATACACAAACAAAAGCAAATGGAAAACGGAGAATGGGAAATCGTTGGGACTTACGAACGCGCATAGGGAAACTGGCCGCAAGTGTTTTTGTTCGCCACCAGAGCATATGGTCGTGAACAGATACAAAATTTTGGCAAACTTTTTGGTCGTAACCCAATTTGTATGTGTTCCGAAACGTTCGTGACCAGAGGTTCTACTGTACTGTGTTGTAGGATATTAGAACATTAGAACAATTTAGATCGGCCCAACAATGCTTGCCAGTTGTAACCACTTACAGTAGTTCTTATAAAATAACATCAAGTCGAGTTTTGAAAGTCCCTAACATCTTACTGTCACACTATTTGGTAGCTTATTCCAAGTGTCTGTGGTTCTCTGTGTAATGAAAAACTTCCTAATGTTTGTGCGAAATTTACCCTTAACAAGTTTACAACTATGCCCCCGTGTTCTTGATGAACTCATTTTAAAATACAAGTCTCGATCCACTATACTAATTCCCTTCATAATTTTAAACATTTCACCTCTTAATCTTCTTTTTCTTAAACTGTAAAGGCTCAGCTCTTTTAATCTTTCCTCATAATTCAACCCCTGTAGTCCTGGAATCAGCCTAGTCACTCTTCTCTGGACCTTTTCTAGTGCTGCTATGTCCTTTTTGTAGCCTGGAGACCAAAACTGCACACAGTACTTCAGATGTGGCCTCACCAGTTTGTTGTAAAGCCTTATACTTTAAATATTACATCTGACTTCCGATTGCACGCCTTCCTGATGTGGTGTTACTCCAGATATCGCCATTAAAACTTTAAGAGTGACTTTTGAAACTAAGGCTATTCAAAATGACTTCAGAGTAAAACATTCCCAGAATATTTGTGGCCTAACAATGTGTGTGCTTAATGACATCGCTTACAGGTTGGGTCAATTTTAGATCATTTTAGATGAGATATTTGTTAACAATTTTCAGTTGAATTTTGACAAGGATTGGCACATATTAAACTACAATGTATTTTATGAATGACTTAACTCCATCCTTTTTCTGACTCTTTAATTGAAAGATCTCATTCCTGTCTTTCTCTACGATCATTGTTGAGAAAGTTCCTAATAATGTTTGATGTACTCTGGAGATGCTACCTGAATCTTCATCCACACATACCAGAATCAACTCGGAGACAAATATAATTGAAAGTTGGTGGAGGTTAGTTGGACTGCTTTTAACTACTTCTTCTTCTTCCTCTTCATCTTTTCCCACTTCTTGTGAGGTTGATATATTTGATCAACCTTCTCCATACAGCTTGGTCCTGCACCTCCTTGCCAGTTAAGCCCTTTTCTTTCAGATCTTCTTTTAGTTTGTCCATCCATCTGTGCTTTGCCCTCCGTCACTTTTTCTTTCCCTGCACTTCCATTCCCATCACTCAGTTGCCCACATATTCATTGTCTCTCCTCATCACATGTCCTCCATTGATTCCTTATCTTCAGTAAATGGGAAAGTAGAGGATAAATTAGTGATGAGAGGCGCACAGAGCAAGGCAGACAACAAACATTTTGAACATGATTTATATTTCATTGCTAAACGAGCCGGTGTAGTTTTATGGACAATTTCCAATATTTTATTGTACAAATATTAGCAGCACAGTAATAAAGCTAGAAGTGTGGCAGTGCCTTATGCTTTAGGCTTCCATTGTTACGATGCAAGTGAAGTTAAATATGTGCGTTAATAAAATCTGAAGATTTGAACATCAGAGATAATTTTAGCATATTTGTTTTTGTCTTACTTCTCAAATTATAAAATTATTATTCTTTATTACGTTTCTGTTTCATCACAACACCATTATGTTTTTTACATGGAAACTGTTATATAATGGAATGGTTACCAGGGCCATGGTTTCAGAGGTCAAGCGGCATGACATCAATGCTGCAGCATTTCTAATGCACCCAAGATTGTGGATTTTTATTTTGAAAATAACCATGTTCATATTGCCCCAGATTTTATCCCTGCAACAGCTGCTAAACGCTCAGTATTCTACACAATTAAACAGCGCCTACGTAGACCAGAAATCAGATACAGCCTCCTGCACCCTGCCAAGCTGAAAGCGGTTATTGAAGATCAGTTTTACATTATTAGTTCTTTGGACGAAGCAGATGAAGAGCTAAGAAGACTTTTCCTGAAACACATGATCATGAGTCACATCATGTTCTGGCAAGGCAAAGAAGATTCTACTTCAAGCTTGCAATCTGGACCGACATTTGCCGTAACTATATATTATATTTTATTTCCTTGTCAGTCATCCTTTCCTTTTTTTTTAAGCTTCAATTATTATATTGATATCTCTTTCATTAATTATATGTATATTTTGACTACTAATGGCTACATTTTTTTCTTTTTTTTGTGCTTTATTTATCATATTGAAATTTCTTCCCTTAATTATATATACACTCTGGCTAGCACAAAGTAACCAGCTATTGACTTTTTGTTAAATTTGAATTATTATATTGAAATTTCTTCCATCAATTATATGCATAGTGTGTACACTTGTTTACATCATACCCTTGGTTTATTATATTGGGAATGTTTGAGATCATGTCCTTGTTTTATTGCATTTGAACTGTACCTTCTGTGGTAGGCAGCCCGGACACAGACAGGCAGACATGATTTAACACCCGGCACACATTTATTTACACAAATATATACAATGGTGAAACTTGCACAACCCAGTGCCGTAGCACCAATCATACCAAAGTCCAGGCCTTCAATACAATGCCTCTTCTCTCTTCGCCGCCTCCACTCCTCTCCTCTTAGCTCTGTCCTCTTCCACCCGTCTCCAGCCATCGAATGGAAGGAGGCGGCCCCTTTTATACACACCCGAATGTGCTCCAGGTGCCTCCCGGCAATCTTCCACCGGCACTCCCCAGTGTGGCGGAAGTACCGGCTCTGCATCCAGAAGCACTCCGGGTGTCTCTATTCCTCTTCCCCCCAGCACTTCCAGGTTTGGCAGAAGTGCTGAGGCCCAGGGCTCCGTAGGCATCGGGGCGCCCCCTGGCGGTGACCACAGGCCCCTACAGGGCTGAGCTTCAAAGCTATGTACCCGTGGCCCCCAAAGCCACCAGGTGGTCACCCCTTCGTGGTCTGCAGGTGGCACAAACCCTCCTCCAGTCCTCCTGGGCGTCCCGGATGGGTACCTCCCCCAGCCGCGTACCACATTTCATAAGATATCTCTGGTTTAACCTTCTCCACCCTGCGTCTGGGGTGTTCATTTTGCTCTAGACATGCTCTGTTATCTTGACATATCAGAGGGCCAGGACTTCACAAAGTGTGGTTTGCCTCACTTGCAGGGGCAGAATGGGGTAGAGGGGTTTGGTCACAGGAAAAAGAGAGCAATTCTTTTTTATCCTTTCTAACCCAATAACTGTAAGTGTCAACATAACAGTAGGCTCCATAGTTCAAGTTCAAGTTCAAAGTTTATTATCATATGCACAGTATGTTTCCCTGTACAATGAAATTCTTTCTTTGCTGTCCACACCAAATGACAAAACCAACATATAAAGATAAACATAAATAATAAGTAGCAGATAGATAAGTAACAGAGCAGTATAAAGTATAAAAACAGAATAGAAATATAAAGTGTATTGTGCAGGTAGGTCTGTGAATGACAAGTCAAATACAGTTACAGTTGTGTGAGGTCGATAGAATGAGGTGAATCATAGTTATAAACTCCAGTCAGTTAATTAGGAGTCTAATGGCCTTGAGAAAGAAAAAGTTCTTTAGCCTGGAAGTCCTGCATTTCATATTTCTATACCTTCTGCCTGAGGGGAGAAGTGTGAACAGTTCATGTTGAGGGTGGGTGTAGTCATGTCACCTGGCAATAGTATGAAATCTATGTCAAAGCTATCATATTGTAACAACTGGTAGTTGAGTATTGAAGTTCTCGGAGCTGAACTTTGCTGCGCACTTCCCCCAAGCTATCGGCTAGCAGAATGCCAGCGCCATACACGCAGCTATACCTAGCTCATTAAGCAGGCGAACACTTGTGTCCCATACACCGCACGACCCCGAGTGTCTCTGTAAATAATTGCATAGATGGAATATCTAGCAAGACACAGCTATGTCCTTTATAACCTCTTTAATAGAGCAGAGAGTCAAAAACAAAGCTTAACACATTGCAAGACCATTGCCAAGGTCATTCATAAAGACATCTTTCTCCATGATGGTAACTGTTACACTTTTATATAACTGGGCTGCAAATGAACCAAACCCACCCAAACTAACTTGACATAAACACATAACATCTCTAATACAAAAGAAATCGACTGCCTTGCTTAATTAACATAAAAAGTAAACTCTAAAGAAATACCCATAATGCACCAGGCTGTTAGCGCTGACTGCCGGGTCATTACAATATGTAACAATGTACTCCCTTAACCTACAAAATGTCAACAAAAGTTCAGTGTCTCTATGACTATATCGTGAACTTTGTGAGCTGCAATGCCAAGGGTCTCAATCATGAATATCTGCTAACAACAAAGACGGTCTTGTTGTTTTGCCTCTAAACAAAGACCTCTTTTGATTTTCACCAATCATTAAACCAAATATTTTCTAACACCCAAATTATGCTACAACAACACAGAAAGATTCTATTTTGGACGAGTAATGTGTTCTTTAAAAGTGGAGAAACTGTCACTGTCAAATACTCGATTCAGTGAAAGCTCGTTACTTAGATTGATGCCCAAGCAGAAAATTGGGCAGTGACCAGTAAAGGGATGCAACAAATTCTGCACTCTTATTTGCAAAGCTATAGTTGCTCTCAGGATCTCAGTATCACAGGAAAGTACCAATGGCTTAGAAAAATGAAAATATCTGCCTAGCATTGGACACAAGGCTGAGAACCTACAAGGACGAGGACAGGCATGAGCTGATCAGAGGTCGGCTGTTAGTGAGACAGGCATTTGATCACCTTTAGTTTTTCATAGAAAACAGTGGAAGCATTGGACAAATGGACACCTTACACTATTAGGATGACGTACTGTAGATATCTTGTCCATGAAGTGTGATGTCGTATAACTTTTAGATATTCACACTCCTTGATCAATTTTGGAAAACTTGTAATGAGTCTGAGGAAAAAAGGCAAGAGCAACACAAATATTTCAATTGCTATTCCCCTTAAGTACTTTCAAATAAACCCCTCTATCAAGAATATACTCAAAATATGCTATCCCTGACTTCATTCATTTTTAAATTCTTCATGCTATTAATCTCTCCAAACTCAGGCTCTGAACTGAGTAGTGGACATGTGAAAGACCCAGCCTTCCTCACACTTTACACCCAGATTTTGACCTCTATTCTATTGGGCCGATGCCTTTTTCTCTTGTTGGAAGGCCTCATATTCTTTATAAAGCATCATTGACATACTGCGTAGTCCTCACTTGAGCTGTTTTGGAAGAAGCCCAAGCCTTTGTCACATTAATACCATGCTGCCTAGGTTTGCTCAGTTGGAAGAATCCTGCTTGGCCTTTTATGTCTTCTGCCTGCAGCATGCTGTATTATCTCAATTTGGAAAAGAGAACATTTTCTCGACAGGGGTCAGCTCAGCTGTTGCACACAATATGGCAGCCTTTAATAGATAATGCTCTTTACCACCTACCTCACAAATAATTGCAAAATAGCCTTCATTTTATTTTTGTTTTTGTATTGATTTCTTTTTTCTTCTTAATCATTTTTTTTCATTGAATCTTCTCAGGTTAGGGGTTGAAGTGGCGAAAGGATTCTTTGGAGAAGGGCAGTGTCTGAATAAGTCAAGGGGATGAATTGCAATGTTTTCCAAAAATGCAATAATATTTTAAAGAATATCATTATTATAGTGTGTACCTTGATAATTTATTCTTAATACTACCTATAAAGATTCAGGAGTGGTAGTAAAACAGTCCAATTTAGAATTCAATGAGAATTCATTTAATGTGGCTTTCTATATAACTAACCAACACAGCAGACTTTACATTTTTAAGAATGAGAAATTAAAACAAGAAACTTTGCAATATTTACACTGCTCTGCAAACAGCACTCAATGACAAACTTCGGGGAAAGCAGTCTCATCAACCAGAATGCAAAGATGGAGGGTGGTCCCTCATATGTGATGTCATGAAGGTCCCGCCCTTGAAGGTTCCACCCACAGAATACAGGAAGTACACGTAAACTTAAAGACACAGTAAGTAAAATACTAAACAATAAGGACACGTAACAGAAGCTACATAAAAACAAGAAAAAAACAGTAACAGAACAAAATCAACAAAAACACAGAAATTTCACATAAACCAGAGAATAAATCCTGGCTGAAATATAGCATACAGTGATCCCTACTCGATCGTGAGGGTTGCGTTCCAGAACCCCCCGCGAAAGGTGAAAATCCGCGAAGTAAAAACCATACGTTTATATTGTTATTTTTATATTGTCACGCTTGGGTCACAGATTTGTACAGAAACACAGGAGGTTGTAGAGACAGGGACTTTAAAACACTGCAAACAAACATTTGATTATTTTTCAAAAGTTTAAACTGTGCTCAATGCAAGACAGAGATTACAGTTCCATCTCACAATTAAAATAATGCAAACATATGTTTCTCTTCAAAGGAGTGTGTATCAGGAGCAAAGAATGTCAGAGGCAGAGAGAGAAAAGCAAACAATCCCAAAAATCAATACAGCTGTTCGGGCTTTTAAGTATGTGAAGCTCCACCGGCCGGAGCAATGTGAAGGTAGTCTTTCAGCATTTTTTAGAGGAGCGTCCGTATCCTCTAGGCCAGTGTGCGAACAGCCCCTCTGCTTACACCCCCTCCGTCAGGAGCAGAGAATGTCAGAGAGAGAGAGAGAGAAAAGCAAACAATCAGAAATCAATACCTGTTGTTAGAGCTTTTAAGTGTGCGAAGCACCTTGTGGGAAGCATATCGTATATCATTGAGGAGTTTTATTTAATACGTAATACGTGCTCTGATTTGGTAGCTTTTCAGCCATCCGCCAATAGTGTCCCTTGTATGAAATCAACGGGGCAAACCAACTGAGGAAGCATGTACCATAAATTAAAAGACCCATTGTCCGCAGAAATCTGCAAACCAGCGAAAAATCTGTGATATATATTTAGATATGCTTACATTTAAAATCAGCGATGGAGTGAAACCGCGAAAGTCAAAGCACAAAATAGCGAGGGATCACTGTATAGGATATGAACTCCATCATTTTACTGCTTACATTCTATTAACTCTAACAGACATGTAAATGCTGATGTACAATCATCTGCCTTTTCTACTGTAAGTCCTTAGCCTGACTGGACTCCTCTCAGTTCTAACTGCTACCAGTTCATGTAATACAAACAACACTATACATGATCTAAATATTCCGATCAGAATTACTGTGTTTCACCATTTGTCAAACTTCTTTAATTTCTGCATACTTGTTAATATCATTTATTTAATTAATTAGCAATATGAATTTTTACTAGTTGCATGTTTATTTATACATCTCATGCGTCTACATGGTTTGTACTTTATCCCCATCTTTCCAAATAGATAGATAGATAGATAGAACTTTATATGTCTCCAGTGGGAAATTTGGGTTTTTATAGAATCTCTTTAAATATATATATATATATATACATACATACACACACACTATGGTCTGAACACACACCAGAATGACTATTAAGAAGTCAATAAGTGATGTTAGCAGCCCAGCATACCACAGCATAGAAAATCGCACTAGTCATCACAGAGATGTAGAGGATATGAATGATTCCACTTCTCAAATTAAAGAAACACAGTTGCCTAAGGAAGAAGACCCTGCTCTGCCTTTTCTTATATAGTTCCTTTGTGTTCTGAGACCAGTAAAACCTGTTAGTAATGTGGACCCCCAAGTACTTCTAGGAGTGGACCTCTTCAACATCCATTCTTTGAATAGTGACCAAACATAGAGGCTTTTTGGTGTGGTGAAAGTCAATAACCTGTTCCTTAGTTTTACTGATGGTAAGATGCAGATAGTTCTATTTGCACCAAGAAACAAACTTCTCCACCTGATGCATACACACTGTCCACACCCAAACCCATATCAATATACCCCATATGTTTTATTATCTGAGAGTGGGGAGAATGGCTGATGCTGGATGGTATTGAAAGTGCCTGAGAAATCAAAAAAACATAATCCTTCCAGTGCTGCCAGCTTTGCCCAGGTGAGAATAAGCCTTGTGGAGCAGATAGATAATTGGATCCTCCACTCCAATCTTTGTCTGATAGGTATACTCCAGTGGGTCCAGGTGACCTACCACAAGAGGATTCGTATGGTCCAGGACTAGTCTCTCATGAGGTCAAACATTAGTGTCACCTGTCTGTAGTAATTGGGTGAAGAGGCGCCTGCCTTCTTTAAAACAGGAACAGTGCAGGATGTTTTCCACAGCAATAGCGCTTTCTGTTTTTACACACACATATATATATATATATATATATATATATATATATATATATATATATATATATATATATATATATATATATATATATATACACAACATATCTAGGTCATTTATATGAGACTTTGTTAGGATGTAGCGGAATGCAGTTAGTTACTTTTTTTGGTTACATTTGTGGGCCACATGAGCATATGCCCTCCTGCCCCACTGCTGGGTCTGCCACTGGTTATCACCTTTTGTATTTATTGGTTCCTGTTGACTCAGCTTTCAGATATTTTTCTTTTGAGGTTTTGTATCCTTCATACATCTGGCACACCTCACCAAAACCCCCTATAAACTTGTCTGTCACAAATTTTTGTTTTCCTTCATTAGCAAAGGTAAATGAAGGTCATTTAAACCAAAGAGATAACCACCCAAGTCCTACTCCACAGAAATATACATTTATAACCAGAGATCAGTCACTTATTATGCTAATCATGGCTACTCTAAATGAAAAATATTACATTTCTCTCCAGACTAGGAGAGAACTAGCGTAAATGAGTTCTTATCAATAAATGTTCTCTTAACTCACTGTCCCACATCAGTATATCTAGGTGATGAAGTCTGTCCTGGCAGCAGCAGCAGATGTATACGGCACATCCCTGACTTTAGTGTGGCCAATCAAGTTTATAGAGGGCCTTCGGACATTGGATTGAGTCTCTGTGAAGGAAAACTGTTTAGACCTGTGGGGGTGACAGGCAAACGCCAGACAAAAGGCAGCTCAGCTGGGTCAGTACCCATGTGAGGCAGCAGCCCTTCCTGGAGTCACAAAGGTTATTATTAGACCCCTACTGATAAAAGCATTCAAGAAAATCATTGAATCAAGGTAATGTAAATTTCAAGACTTTATGAAAAGTGTATGAATGTAATTATATGTTCAAAAAACTTGACATAAATGCATTACAATAACATTGGAGTACTTCCTGACAGCAATGGATTCTTTAGAGAGTTGAAAATTGCAATCATGGCATATGGCCCGTACCCTTTCACTAAGATCAAAGGTGCGGCATTTGTTCAATCAGGCCTGCCAAGAGTCCTACTTTAATGTCTAGATGAGAAGCAGCCCTTCATGCATGAATGCAAACAATTAACAGAGATTCATAATATAATTGTATAGGAGAAGCAGATCTCATGCTCAGCATTATGGAGACACACATTTAGCACAACCTCTGCAAATCTAGAGTCATATCTAATGGAAGGATTTGATAATAAGCTGGGGTTTTCAAACTTAATTAAATAAGTTCCTAAGCATTTGCTGCTCTACGAGTGTCTAAAATACCTGCATGGAGAGGCAGTGGGGGGCACAGTGGTGATTGCTGCTGCCTGACAGCTCCCCAGTCCTTGCTTGGGCCCTGTCTGTGCAGAGTTGGCACTTTAATCTTCTTCTGTGTGCGTTTCCACAGCATCTCAAAAAGTGCTCTCTGATGGACTGACATTCTATGTAAGGTTCATTCAAAAATGTCCCATACCTGATGAAAGAGACAGAAGTACAAATAAGTGTTATAATAAAACAAAAGCAGAGATGGGAGAAAGAGTTGGGGCTCTCTGACCAGAATTGAAAAATAAGTATTTGATATTGTGATTTGGGAGCCCAAATATTTCTGCTATGGTTACAAAATGATGGGTGTGTATACAGGTTCAAGCGTGAGCTGCATTTACAAAAGAACACATTTCTGGGGAGCATGCGCCCCCTGCAGGACACATGCTCCATCACAGAATGACCCAAATAAGGGCAAATAGGACGGTTGGGAGACAAAGTCAGAGAGGCAAGATTGCGTTGGATTGGACATGTGCAGAGGAGAGATGCTGAGTATATTGGGAGAAGGATGTTAAGGATAGAGCTGCCAGGGAAGAGGAAAAGAGGAAGGCCTAAAAGAAGGTTTATGGATGTGGTGAGAGGGCACATGCAGGTGATGGATGTAACAGAACAAGATGCAGAGGACAGAAAGATATGGAAGAAGATGATCTGATGTGCCAACCTCTAATGGGAGCAGCCGAAAGAGGAAGAAGTAGACGGTCGTAAAAATACAAAGCAGTCAGAAATACTTGTTATTTCTTTAGTGTTAGGTGCTATATTAGAGTTTTTTTTTCATTGAAAATCCATTTTATGGGGTTTGAGATACAATTTTTTTTTTTTTTGGGCAAAGTTTTATTTTTACTTTCCCATTACTCTCTTTGTTTCCTATTCAATAACATATACAGAAGTTCTACTATAAACATGGTGGCTTCACAAGGTAGCTTCATCCATCATTGAATACGTTTTATGTAAAACCTGTTCCTGAGTTCTTTTTCGATTTGCTCTTGTGTTTTGCTTGCTGCTCATTGCAATTGTTTCAGTCCTGTTCTTTGGCAGTGCCTATTACAAGCCTGCTTGACCTGACATCTCCTGGTCGGCTTGCTCCTCACAATAACTTCTGGAGATGCTGCCTCCACATGATCTAATCACTGGGCTATGAATTCTGGATGCCAAAAGTGGTGAAGCTTTCAGCAGGACACAGCAGGTTCAGAAGAATTCTTGCCAGGTTGACGACCTCCCATATACACAGGAAAATGATAAGCAGATCTCCATTATCTCCTATATATCGACCACCTAAACATGCAACAGTGTACATGTGTGCAGTATACAGTCCAACTAACAAACTTTCTTTTACATACATACATGTGGTACCTTTCCATGGTGAACAACACCACAGTACTTACAAGTACAGAGCTATAGGACTGTGGCCAATATAGGCATTCTTCAAAAATGGAGCAAGTTCAGGGTAAACAACACAGAGATACACAGTGAGGCTGAGGTATGGATTGAACAGACACCTTCATCATGGAAAGTGTATCATCGTCATCTCATTCCTTGCATTTCCAGTTCCCCAATATGCAACACATGGGATTATTTCATAAATGGCAAATGTCAGTTAAACTAGCACGTGAGTCCTCATGCTAAAACAAAATAAATTGTACACAGGAAGCAGGAAGAGTTATTCTATTTAAGGAGAGTGGGAAAAAAACACAGTTGTGTTAACATTGATGCGTAACTTTAATTTAAGAAGTGACTGAACGAGATACTGAAATGGCTTAGCTATTATTAGCTAGTCAAATAAATGATAGGAACTGCAAGGAATCCTCTTGTTTAGACATTTTATTACTGTGTGTTGAGTTAGTGAGGTGAAGCATTGAATATAATGTAAATATAATGTAATATGCAGTAATTCAGATGAGATGGCATTGAGTTATGGGGATAAAACAACCAATATGACAATGAAAGACAGATTTCATTTTCACCCAAAATGCAGAAGAGATTAATTTTAGACAGGGAACGATACAAGCAAATGTTTACCTCATTGAAATGTTGAGTAAAGTGGCAATAAAAACTATTTATCCTCTTGGATGTTTTCCATTTTATTATATAACATTGAATCACCACAGATTTAATTTGCCTTTTTTAGACACTTCTCATCAGAAAGAGACTTTTTAATGTACACATGAAAAGAGATGTTTGCAAAGTACTCTAAATTTATTACGGACAAAAAACACGAATGAATTGATGTCATAAGTACTCACTCACTTCAACCTTTGGAAGTCATGACAGCACGATGGGTCTGGCTGCAGACATCCACTGCAAGGCCACATCCACTGAGCTTGTTGCACACTGAGAGTCCAGCAGTAACGTTTCATTGTTTGCGGAAATCCATCCACACATCAGGTGGGACAATAAGGACTACAAAAGTATATGACAAAGCCTCATTACACAAATGGAAATTCCCTGTACTCCTCTGTTATCTTTACTTTCATTTTAATTGCAAGCTGTTACCCGGCAGATGGAGCTTAACTAGTGGATTGCTTTAGGTGGTGGTAATGGGCATCAGAGATTTTTAAGCTTATGAAGCTTGTTGAAGTTTTCCATGTTTTGCTGGCTGGTAGTTGCTTGAACTTATATGACTTAGGTATTGTGTCACACACATGCGCATTGGAGACGGTATACAGGCTCAAATAGTGCTTATTTCTCAGTCGTCCCTCAGCAAACCAGCTGAAGAACCTGCCTCCCAATGACATCACAAGTCCAGCCCCTGTTGACGTCATTTCCGGCACTGTTTGATGATATCATATCCAGTACCCAAAACTACTCTGCCTGCCACATCACTTCCTGTTCCGGCCTCCCTGACTCCTTCTTTTCTTCCGTTCAGCCATATTTATAGAACAGCTGTTAGTCAGCTCTGTTTTGGACTCCAGTCTGTAAAGAATGTGTAATTTTTTCTGCCAGTTGTTTTCCAGTATATTGGGTGGTCATCCCCAAAACTTTTTGTGACTCAATTCGTCCTTATTACAATTGGTAGTGCTCAGACTTGGAGATTTATCTCTGTGTCTCCCTTTCTGGCTATGGTACTGCCCAGATGGAGATATCTATCAACGTCTTCCACCATTCTGCTACTCACAGTGATTGCTTGAGGTTCCTTGACAATCATCATTGTCTTGTTTATATTTCTTCATGGATTCATGGACTCACTATGATGGCTTTCCTGTTTAGGTCATTGGTCATGTCTTATATAATTGTATTAAACGTAAACACTACGTATTTCCTCCCAACCTCTCTCTTTCTCCCCTACACTAGTGCCACTGTCTGTGGCAATTCAAGGATATTGTAACTGTAATGGTCTGTTATCTTTTTGTTCTCACACTCAGATCCCAATTTACTCTCTTCTTGTTACTGATGGTCTACTAAAGGTCTTATTTAAGGCTTTTTAGGTTTCCTTTCCTTGTCCCTTGTAACTTTATTTATTAATAACACCAATCTAAGTGAAAACCTGAGACCAGGGACAAATGACAGCCCAGGAATGATATGCCAAGATAATGTGGTACAGATTTATATCACTGGAATCATCATGGTCTCACTCTGGGTTCAGCCACTCAGGGTGCTATTTCATCTGTCCTGGAGGAATAGGTGAGAGTCAGAATACTAAAAAGGGAAGGCAAACAGAAATGGGTGAGTAACAACTAGTCAATATGGCAGCCAGGGCTGTAGTCTACACCACAGGTACTTACCTCTGATCCTGGATCCAATCCCACCAGTTTTGTAATTAGGAGCCAGGCCTAGTAGATAATGCAACCTGGTATTTAATTATATGGCTTCTTAGTGCTTTCATTTTTCAAGTCAAATCTTCACATTGTGAATTTTTCATTTTGTGAGAACATGGTCCATATGTGTTTTGGTCTGGAACAGATTTGTACTTGTTGGTTCTTTCCTTATCTCTCATTTATTTCAAAACATTGTATTAACACAGAAACGTCATGATGCATACAGTAATCCTTCGTGGTTCACTTTTCGCGGATTCACAACTTCGCGGGTTTTTAAATATAGTAGTATTTCCTAGTCTAAGAACAACAAAACAAGTTTGGTGACTAAGTGCGTTGTAACACGGGCTGTGATTGGTATATGGGAGGGAAACGACAAATCACAGCTTCCCGCTTTTTAATCAGGCCCATGAGTGGTGCTTTGACTGATGCCCAGATCCCACAGCATCTCCCCTTGTCCTCTGTCGCGGCCATTTCGCTTCAAGCTTTCTCGCTGAGCGGTTTACTTTACACTGTACTGTGTGTGATTTTTTTGTGGCTTCTTTGTGTTGAACTTCGCTTCAATTTTCACCCCCTGCAATGGCACCCAAACGTAATGATGCGCAGTAAAAGTCTGTTATTAATAGAGTAAAGGGTGGGTTGTAAACAGTACAGGCAGGGTTTAAAAACATCCAAATACACGTTAAATAATTAAATAAATATGGTGTCCCTACTTTGCGGAAATTCAGTTATTGCGGCCGGCCTTGGAACCTATCTCCTGCGATAAACGAGGGATTACTGTATACATATACAGGTTTAAATACAAGAAAGTTAGCTGGGATACTGGTGGTTCCTTTGTCATTTATACCTCATTATTAACTGATGTCTGGACAAGAAAACAGAAAATTAAACTCTAAATACAGCAGTTTAAAACTAAAATAGGCAATTAAGCATTCTGAATTGCAAGAAACAAGTTAACTAAAACTAAACCCCAAAACATATTGCTTTAGTAGTAAATTAATGGGTTCTAATTAAAATTTTGGTTAAAGCAAGAACCTGCAGCAACTATGGACCTCCAGAACCACAGTTGAGTACCACTGGTCTAGACAAAACCTTTAAACACCCATGGATTAATTGAAACAATTTAAAAATCATCATTAAAGATCTTCCTCTTGGCCTCATAGTGTTGGATTTATGAATAAATGTAAAACCATCAGACAAGGTCATGAGTAAAGGCATAAGGTCTTTTTCTAAGTCATAAAAGTCTTTGTCAGGACAGCAGATGGCTGCCATTGTGCTCACACCTCATTTAGTGTCCAGTTTTCCGCTCGGTTTACTTACTGTGCCTGTTCAACAAATTCTCCTCAGTTTGATTTTGAATGCTCTAGAACTGTCACTTATATTTTGCTTATCCTTTTGTCATGTTCAGCTTGTCAGTTTATCAACTCATTGGTCTGTTTTTACAAGTACAGTTTCACATTGTTTTCCTGATCATTTATTTTATAATGTCCCCCACTCCCTTGTTTCTTTTTTATTTATGTTTTTTGTATTTTCTGTAATTCTACCCCGGTCTCTTTCCTGATTATTATTCACTTAGGGCCTAGAAAAGTGATTCAAAGTGACCTATTTAAACCAGATGCTGGCCTCAGCGTCTTGCTGAGGTATTAGACATTTCTTGCTTTTATTGTTTGGCTCCATTTCTGCTTTTCTGTTCCTTGTGTAATTTTGTTGGTCCTTTTGAGTATTTTCATTTTAAGAATCTGGTTTTGTCTTTTGTGTTCCAGTTTAGCAATTTTGACTTGTCTTAGCAATTTCAACTAGTTTTTGTTTGGCTTGTCTTTTTGCTCTCTTTTTTATAGTTTGGTTTCTTAGATAATTTACTATTTACTTTTGCTATTTTGTGTTTTTGAGTATAGCTTTTCTTTTGTAATACTTTTCAATTTTGACTGAAATGGTTTATTTTCTTAATGAGATCAATTACACTGCCAGCTTTTGAATATTTGGGCCAGGGGTGTGACAGTTCAACTTTCCCCTTTTAAGATTTTAGGTCTTTTTTGCAGTATTCAGGTTTTATTTGTAGTTTTTAGTCCTGGATCTTAACATAAGGGATGTTAGGCACAAACTGTTCCTTGAATATTTAATGTATTTTGCACAATAATCTTTGCAAAAGACAATAGCACTCAAAGCCATTCAGTGAAGAGCAACCAAGAAATAGGTATGTCTTTGACAGGATACTGTTGGACAGAGGAGAAAAAGCAACAATAAATGTAAATGCACACACTTTGCCTTTTAGTTAAACAGCTACTTGAGGACACAAGTGGAAATTAAAACGTTTACACTGAGATAAAATATTGGATGTTTTGATATCAGCTTACCAAATCATTTTCAGGAGCATTAGAGTAGGAAAAAAGGGTTTGACTGAGGAGGAGGAGCAGGACCAAGCTGTATGAAGAAGGTTGATCAAGTACATCAACCACACATAAAATTGGGACAAGAAGAAAAGAGTAGAAAATGTTAAAGTCTGATCTTCAGTAAATAACTCATAATTTTAAGATGACCATTTTTGAATAACTTTCAATAAATAACACACAATGAATTTGAGATGCCCTTGGCAGAAGCCAGAAGTAGCCAGTGCAGTAAATGATAAACTACTGTATTGTACTTTAGATAACATTCAACCCACAGAGTGAGAGTACCAAGCTGCAGCCTAGAGAGTACTCTGACAACTGGGCCATGCAGGTTTACTGGCATGTATGTGTTAAGGTAGCAAAGACACCCTACAGGCTTAGTATACTATCTTAAATAATATGAGCAGCTCACAAAATTGTTACAATTTTTGTCTTTACCAAAGTGATATTTTTGGGTGCACAACAGATCTTTTAAAGGCGTGAAGTCTACTATAGACACAATACAATTTTGTGCTTTTTCTTTTTTTGGTAGAACCTAATATGACGCTCTTCTTTAATGTTCTGATTACAAAAAACAAATATTATTAGTGCAAAGATGAAAATTGATTTGGAGGCTTCTCTGGCAGCAGGAATGTAATGTACAATAATCTGAACTTCAGGTGTCATTTCAATTGCACTGCATTTTGACAACAGCTATAAATTCTGACATTCCTTAACTCACCACTTGTGAGAATCTTTTTTTATCACAGTAGTCCAGCAGATTTGGCCCAAAATGTTGACCAGTGGAATTCACTTTTAACAGAATTACCAAAGAATTAAATAAAAGGTTACTGCTTGTTCAAAATCTAGCAGCAAGATCTCTAGCCAAAACAAGTATCTGAATGGAAAACACCTCAATGGCTTCCAGTGGCATTTAGGAATGAGTTTAAAAATTCCTTTATTTTATATAAGGCTTTTAAGTATCTTGTACTTTCACAATGTAATGTTGATCAACTGATGAGGGTATGTGAGGCAGCCGGGAGACAGATGTTAAAAACTGAGATATCAAAAAATACTTGTGTCAGAGCCAAAACAACAAACAAAAGTCGTAGTCCAAAATAACAGCATCAAAATCAGAAGAGCATAATTAAATCAATTAAAGATTGTAGCAAGTGTTTTAAAATAGGTTTATTATCACAGCTTGGATAAGGGAGTGAATTCTTGGCCAGTGTTTTAACCTGCAGCCTCGTAACTCAGAGGTCACCACCTCCAAGTAGACACTCTTAGAAATGTGGACAGCTGCCCTAATAACAGAAGTCCTAAAATGACAGAGATCACAAAAAACAACATGGCAGCTGACACATCTCTATATATAATCTTCATTTGGATCTTGATCTTTGTTTGTCCGCGAATGAATTAGAAGAAGAAGCACTAGATGGCAGTGGAGAGACAGCTAAAACATAGGCATTGCATTAAGAATCTCCTCCAGGCTTATACTACTGAAGACTACAGTACGCCAGTCACACCTCAAAACACAGCCATTCAAACTAAACAAATTGTTGTGCTTTAAATTAACTAAAGAGATCTTCATTTAGATCTTGATCTTTGTTTGTCCGCGAATTCCACGCATGTGTAGACCACCTTCCAGCTTAGTACGTTGTTGTTACTCATGGATGCCAACAATATGCCGGAATAACGAAAGGGGTGGTGGACAGTGTTACGCTGGTTAGCTCCTGAGGCCTGGTTAGAGAATAGGATTGCCGAAGATAAAAGGTACGTGCCTACGTAACATATGAATGAAAGAAAGACAGTGGGTAAAATGAATGACAACATAACAGCACGTTCCAGAAATTATTATTTTTACGTTGTAGCTGGCGAGTGCTGCGCGTCTTACAGTTGTACCGTGGCTTGCTCACATGTCAGTGAAGTGATCTCTATTTATGCTTTAAAGAGCCTGGATACCTATGTGTCCCCCTTTTATAACCATTGCTCCATGTATATTGCCTTACTCTTTGGATTCCCTCAAAGCAACCTGCGAGATTGGAGAAAGGGTGAGAAGACATCGTGAGAGGAAACGACAGCGTCGTGAAAACGAGACGGACTGTGAATGGACAGAAGCAGAAATGCTCCTACACCACCACATAATTACAATTTGGACAGTGATTCCGAGTAGGCCGTTCCTATCGAATCAATGTCCAAGGGTTTTCTTTTGTAATTTTGTTTCCCTTATAAAAAATCATAATGCTGTGCGACGAAGGGCCCAGTTCACGACTGGCAGCCACGTTTAAACAGGGAGCCCATCACAGACAACTTTAACACGCGCAACGTAGTTGGGTGCACATGGGTAATATTCAAATAATTTTAAAAAAATTTAAAAGAAATGGACAGTTCACAAATATACATCAGAATCATATTCAGTAACTCTAAAAATCCCCAAAACAAGTGAATTCAATCCAGAAAAAATATTAAAAATAAAGTATGGAATTTAATTCATAACACCTATTTGTCAGAATGTGTGTTGTGACAATAATACAACACAGACATCATAAAGATTTGGGGCAGCCACCCATATATTGTTTTTCTGGCTGCAAAAGTTTACGTTTTTTAAGCTCGATGTGCATAGAACAGAGTCCACAACAGAACTGACTATAATAGACCAAGAAGGAGGCTTTAAAGGCCCATAGAGGAAATTACGTCATCAAAAGGGCTGGAACTAGAAGTGATGTCAGCAAAGGGGCTGGCTTCAGAAGTGACGTCAGCAAAGGGGCCGGCTCCGGAAGTGATGTCTTCTGAGGCGCCAGAACCTTGCAGGAAGTCTGTAGGGAACTGAGAAAGACAGTCAGCGCACTCCGCCGCCCCCTGGTCAGATGCTTTATTACAATTACTCAGACCCTTTAGCTGCTTCCTACTCGCACATGTGTGACAGTGTCTTAATATGCCCCAAATTGTTCTCACTGACCTTTAAGTGCTGGCCTTCTCAACAACTTATAATGACGTATGAAAGGGCAGAAGAGATAGCTTTTTGTTTTTATGAACCACAAATTTGTAATATTTTACCAAAAGAGTTACTCAAAAGCAAGCACTGTGGAACATTTCAAAAAGTTTTCAAAAACGCACTTTTTCAGTTTGACTTTTTTGTGAGTATTGCTGGTTCTTGTTAGAAACATGTTACGACAACTACATGCTGAAATTAGTTCATGTTTTTTTTTAGAACAGCTAGGTTGTTTGCATGCTACGCAGTTAGAATTATCATTGATTATTAAAGCCTACTCTTTCTCTTTTTCTTTCTTGATCTTATGCCTTCAAGTAGATTGTGTTTGAGAGTCAATAGCGGGAATTCAAAAAGAATGATCATCAAGGACAAAATGAGAGAAATAAATCATGGTTAAAAAACAAAAGCAAAGAAGTCTTTACCAAAGATCGTTTTGAGAGTTTGAAAGAGTGATTTGAAAAAGGTTTTGGATCTGCAGCACAGATTTGGACAACATTTTCTGGAGGACCTTTTGACCCATCATGTCATTTCACAACCTCAAACAAACGGCCATATTTGCCTGATGGAACCTCTAAAATAAAATTGAAATCAATGCTGTGGATGAAATATTAGCCGGATGGTAATTTTTACTGAAAGGTAATATTTACTGGATTAATTTCATTCAAATTCCACAAGTTACTGGTGCTTTAATTCTCCAGATCTCTTCCTCCTTTATTCACATTTGTCCCATCCTCTTGGTGTTCTACAGGAAACCAAAGTTCTCAACTTTTTCAATTTCTCTAATGAAGAGTTCGGTTTTAGCAGTCTGGCTATCTGCGTGTCTTTGTGGCTAAATGCCTCCATTTACATGTTTCATGTTGCATTATTAGAAACATTTGCCTCATGTACCAAAGCAGTATGAGCTGACCCACATGAATGTCTGGTTAATGTGGAAGTTTTGAAACACTAACTGAACATATGAGGCAGTTCATTTTGTCACCATTGTAGGTTAATGACAGATATACAGGTGGCGATTTGGTTTGAAACGTACCTCTGTTTTCACTGGCTAACCCCTACCTGTGTTGAGTTTCCACTGAATATGGCAGTTTTCTCCTGCAAACATCCACATGAGAGTTATAAAAGTACAAATCCAAAAAATGTTAAAACAGCAATGTGACTTTTTGTAGATTTCTTTTTAAATAAACATTCTTTTATCACATTGAAAAGTTTATTTTATTTTAGGAGACCTGTAAGAGCACTGTATGAGAACATCACTAATCTGCACTAAACATGCAAAGACATTCCTGAGATTTTAATAAACAGGGATAAGGAAATATACGCAATTTGAGCCAAGGATCCATTATTTAGGTTTTAGAAAGTGGAAATTTACAGGTATCACATACTGTTAAGAAAAGCAAATTTAACAAGATTCATCATTAAGGTGTGTCTGGACAGAAATCCATTGTCTAGTAAACAGAATATATGACTAATATAAAGCAATATATGACCATATACATATCTAGAAATGCTGATATGAAAAAAATATATTAAAAGATAAAGAAAAATATATTTTCCTATAGACAGCAATTTCCAATTAAATACATGCTGCGGCCAGTAACCCAACTGCATTATCAGGTGGCCCCACGTACTTAGGCTCCACATACAGGAGACAGGACAGATGACAAGAAAAATCAATATTTGCATGTCCATCCATCCATTATCCAACCCGCTATATCCTAACTACAGGGTCATGGGGGTCTGCTGGACCAATTCCAGCCAACACAGGGCGCAAGGTAGGAAAGAAACCCCGGGCAGGGCGCCAGCCCACCGCAGACTATTTGCATGTTCACTGCAAACTACATGTTAACTTAGGAAATCCATAGACAATGAGTTATCTCCCAAACAGTCTTTGGATCCAAATATGTTTGTAACACATGTAAATGGAGGAGGACAGTGGGTGTCAAAAATAAGAGTGGGATATCAGCATGGTGTTACAGAGCAGAATATTTAGATTTTTCTTATTAGACATATTTTGGATAACATTTACATATGTACAATCACTTGAATATTTTTAAACGATTAGCATTTCACTACTTTGAAGTTCAAATGGAAGCTGCAACACGTATTATGCAAAATCTAACTTGTTTGACTGAGCTGATTTATCACACAGCTGGAATCCACATTATTTTTTTTTCCACGAGACAACTACAAATAATTTTCAATTCCATGTGCCAACTAAATCTCAATTAGATTTTTTTAGGGAAAATAACTGTTGTGAGTTTTTCTCAAAGTAAAATGCATTTAATAGTATATTAAAATAACACCCTGATTTTACATTAGCACCATGAACAGATTTATATGTTTTCTCTATGGTGGTCAATGTGTTAATTATATTAGCATAATACAAAACATTCATCACAATATTACGTAAACACATCATAGAGAGAACAAGATGAAAAACAGAAACCTTAAAATAACATGAAAAATACATGAAAGATTCCAAAACTATTAAAAAGGAAAACCCTTGAGTCAGGAAAGAAACTCAGGCTGACACAACAAAAGGGTTAAACATCAATTACCAAGGCTACCAACTGCTACTGCGCAGAAAATTGTCAAATCACACTACATGATTTAAACAAAATGTTGTTAAGGGTCTATGTGTTATTTACTTTTTTTAAAAAAACTCAAACCTAAAAAAAGCAGATTCACTCTAGCATCATCAGAGCTCTACAATGGCATGAGGTAGAGTAAAAAGATAAATACGGAAGGCCCTGAATTGTCATTTGGAATAGGACCCCAAAAATTTGTTTCCTAGGATTACTGAAGACTGCAGATGCCCAGAGGTTTACTTTCTCCAGGTTTTATCTTCCAGGAGTTTTATTTTCTTCCCTTCTCAGTTGCCTTTTGGCCCTTACCATAGCTATTGTTAAAATAAACCATCCCATCGTCATTTTGAGGAAAAATCGGTACTAGTTTTAGTCAATTTTTCAGTTATTGTACTTACTCCTTTATATTATGACTATTATTAATGTTGTTGTTTTTCTAGTAGCATCTTACATCTGTTTGTATCTCTATACAGTACATAAATACTACTGACATAGTAACAAGTACCACACATTTTCTTGCCTATACAGATATTTGTATACATTACTTGTTCCCCAGATCCAGTGCCAACAAAACTTGTAAAATGTGTAATGGATGTTCTTGCAGCGCCTATTCTTATTATTAATAGTTTATTATTGCATGGCACAGTACCTGATGCAGTAAAACTGTCATCAAAACTTAACTTAAAAAGTCAGACCTAGACCCACATGTTTAATAATTTTACACCCATTTCAAACTGACCCTTTCTCTCTAAAATACTTGGTAAAAGTAGTAGGCAATCAGCTTCAGTCACACCTTACGCATCACAATCTGCTTGAAAAATTACAGTCTGGTTTCCGCACTGGTCAAAGTACAGAAACGGCACTAACACGTGTTATAAATGACAATCAGATATCCTTTGATGAAGGAAACTCTACTATAATTATGTTGTTAAACTTAAGCACAGCATTTGACACCATGCACAGACTGGAAAATGATGTTGGGCTTACAGGCACTGTGCTTGCTTGGTTTAGTTCTTATTTATCAAATCGATTCCAATATGTACAGAAATGTGCTGACAGTAATCCATTATTATACACTGAACTGAGATATGTTGTCTGCAGGGCTCAGTATTGGGACCTTTAATGTTTTCACTTTACATGCTTCCACTGGGATATATCATTAGAAAACATAATGTTAATTTTCACTCGTATGCAGATGACACCCAGTTACACATTTTTTTAGACCAAATAAAGCTCCTCCAATGTTGTCTTTAATTAGTTGTGTTTGTGAATTAAAGGAGAGGATGGATGAGAGCTACTTATCTTTAAACACCGATACAACAGAGATGTTAATTACTGGAGGGAATGATGTTGATCGCAACAATATTCTGTCATCATTTAACTCAATTGGAATCACCATTAATTTTACTGAATCAGCCTGCCATCTAGAAGTTATCTTTGATTCTAGTATGTCATTTAAAGCGTACATTACAAAACTGTCTAAATCATATTTCTTCCAACTTAAAGATGTTTGGAAATAAAGGTGTTTTCTAAACAAGCAGGATTCTGAGAAATTAATTCATGCATATACTTCTAGTAGGATTGACTACTGCAATGTGGTGTTCACTGGATGTTCAAACTGTTCTTTATACAGCTTCCAGTCAAAATGTGGCTGGAAGAATTATTACAAGAACAAGAAAATATAAACACATAACTCCAGTTCTTATATCCTTACACTGGCTCCCGGTTAAGATTAAGGAAGATTTCAAAATCTCTCTTTTAACATATAAAGCCTTAAATGGCCAAGGTCTGGACTACTTGTTTGAACTTATCATGACTTACAAGCCATGACGTACATTAAGATCTTAAGATGCCAGTCTGTTTCTGCTTTTCTGATTGGAAAAGATTGGAAGATAAGTGTCTTCTCAGTGGAAGCTAGATTTTCAGCTGTTTCAGTCCGAGTCGTGAATGTCTCCTTGACATCCTCCAGCTGATTGGCAAGTGTGCTCAGTTTAGACGTGGTTTCCTGAATGTGCGCTTCAATTTTACCTAGCATATCTTTAAAGACTGCCTAAAAGCAAATATATATGCGTTTCTCCAAGTCTTTATTATCCTGCTGCAGCGTTGCATTTGCCTTCTCGCTTTTCCTTATATCTTTCTTTATCTCTTGATTGAGCTCTGCTTGAGCTCAGCGATCATCATCTTCAGTTCAGACAGATCATTTCTGCTTTCGCGCACCGTAGGTAAGGCGGTGGGCTCTATTACAACTGGTGTTCCCGGCTCATGTGGAGTAGTTGAAAGTGCGGACTGCAAGGCCTTTTCCAGTTTCAGATGATCTTCTCCAATCAGCAAGCTATCGTGACCTGCATCACTCGCACTCGTACATTCGCTCCCCATTTCGCTCTAAGCCGGAGACGATGTAGCGGACCGTGGTCCCGAGGAATCTGGGCTTTCGCCCATCTGATCCAGGTCAGTGTCTGAAAGGCTGTACCTTGAGTTTGAACTTGAGACTTGTCGGTCTGAGCTTGGATATAGCTTTAGTTTTCATTTTTTTCTGAGCCCCTTTCTTGACAGCCGTGTTTATATATGCTTGCATATACTGTTGCAGTACCCTCAGGTTGGATAAATACAGGATATCTCAGGATAAGAAGAAGAAATTACAAAAAATATAACAATGCTGCTAATGGAGCTCTGCTTCAGACGTTTATTTCTCGCAACGGACGAGATCAATTACCTATTCGGTTTCTCTGCTCAGTACTCAAATGTGTCACTTGGTGCCACAGCCCACCTGTCAAGTTGCTTTGCCTGCCTAAAGTAAAGTCATCTCTGATGGAGGATCGCAGGAATCATCAGGTAGAGGGGTTCTTTCATCAGATTGGCTGGCCCAGCACTGACTCAGCTGTGGCATGGCCAATGGGGGAGGCAGCGCGATGGCCGAGGTGTTCAGGACTTTGTCTTCGTAGAGAGTCAAGGCTGGAGGGCTGTCAAAATGGCAGGGCCTGTTAAAGCCCATTACGGCACTTCTTGTATGATTTTGGGGTATATAAAAACAAATTGTTTCAGAGCTGAATTATGTGTGTGCTGTTGTACTTTTTTTGTGTCTTTTGTTGGCATTGTGTCCCTGACACTATTCTGAAGAGACAAGCAGGGAAGAATTTCATTGTCTTCACCCTCTTTAGTTATCTGTGGTAGTTCAGGTCTTTTGATTACAGTTCCTCTATTTTATTCTTTTTCTGCTCATCTTTTCATTTCCTGGTATGGCTTACCATCTTTCAGCTGATATAACATGTCCTGCCTTGGACTTCCTCTTGATTTTTTTTCCTCCAGTCTACCTTCCACCATTATTACATGACCCATCTGGTTTTGTTGCCTCTTCTCACAGTTTTCAACATGCATGTTGGACTGAATAGTGACATTCATTGTACTGTGTACATATTTCTTAAATGTACAATATAAATCAATTTATTATTATTATTATCATCATTTGGGCCTGCTGTCCGGGTGTTGTTTCTTCCTTGGACTCAATGTTTGCTGAGATAGAATCCAGCATCCCCATGACCATGCCCTGGACAAGCAGGTCAAGAAAATGGATGAATGGATTATTAATATTACAGTTATGCACCAATTTATGGCTGACCAAGTTGAGGAAATTCGTACTTAAGGTCGAGAACAATAGGAAGACAACAGGGTGTAAGTGCCAGAGAACAAAATCATTTCAGCTGGGATGGAGGATAATTTCTTACCTGAACAGAAGGCTAGCAAGGAAGGTCAGATGAGCACACTGGCTGCACAAGGAAACTGATTCTTGACTGGCCGGAGTCATATGTAAGAGGCACAAGCAGAATTCAGTGGCCAGCAGCAGCTCCATCCCCCATACAACAGGTGGCAGTGGTCCTCACAAGCTGTCCCAGTTTTGACACCTGCAGAGATACATGGGATTTAGAGTCCACAAATGCAGCCCTCTCAGAGACTCAGTGTGCCCCATTAGTGGGCACTGTCAGAGGAGGACCTCCCTGGTTTCCATATGAAGTGAAAGTGCTTCCACAAAGACATGCTGCGGCACTGAATGCATTTCCGGGTCCGACTTAAAAGGAGCCCACTACCTTACATCAGGTAGTCAGAGTCAAGAGGCAGTAGGTAACACTCCTGAGGGTGGAAGGAAGAAGAAATTGAATTGGATTGTACAGGGTGGGCCATTTATATGGATACACCTTAATAAAATGGGAATGGTTGGTGATATTAACTTCCTGTTTGTGGCACATTAGTATATGTGAGGGGGGGAAACTTTTCAAGATGGGTGGTGACCATTTGGAAGTCGGCCATTTTGGATCGAACTTTTGTTTTTTCAATAGGAAGAGGGTCATGTGACACATCAAACTTATTGGGAATTTCACAAGAAAAACAATGGTGTGCTTGGTTTTAACGTAACTTTATTCTTTCATGAGTTATTTACAAGTTTCTCTTTGTTTACAGCCATTGACATGTCGCAGAAGCTAACACGTGAGGAGCGGATAGAAATTGTGTTGATGTCTGGTGAACACAGTAACCGGGTCATTGCAGCAGATTTCAATGCAAGACACCCTACGAGATCACCCATCTCCCATGCTACAGTTAGCAAACTGCTTGCTAAGTTTCGTGAAAACTGGTTCAGTGTTGGATTTGCCAAAATGTGGACGCATGAAAACTGTCACTAATGAAGAAACATCAGTGGCTGTCCTAGCTTCATTCAGCAAGAGCCCACAGCGTAGCACTCGCCGCATGTCACTGGAGAGTGGCATTAGTCGAACATCCCTTCGGCGGATATTAGCTACTCACAAATGGCACCCTTACAAACTCCAGCTACTGCAGCATCTCAACGAGGATGACCCAGATCGGCGCACTGAATTTGCAGAATGGGCAAAACAAAAATTGGAACAGGACCCTCAGTTTACGCAGAAGATTTTGTTCAGTGATGAGGCAAACTTTTATGTGAATGGTTAAGTTAACAAACAAAACCACCGCTATTGGTCTGACACTAACCCACATTGGATAGATCCCTCCAAGACTGTTGGAACAAAAAATTGATGGTATGGTGTGGTATATGGGGTACAAAGATAGTGGGGCCATTCTTCATCAATGGAAACCTCAAGGCCACTGGATATGCGAAATTGCTACATAATGATGTGTTTCCCTCTTTATGCACTGAAGCTGGCACGTTCCCTGAGTTTTTCCAGCAAGATGGTGCACCACCACATTATGGGTGTCAGGTCCGAGCATTCCTAGATGAACAGTTTCCTGGAAAGTGGATTGGTCATCGCGGGCCATTTGAATGGCCCCCAAGGTCTCCCGATCTGACCCCCTTAAGACTTTTATCTTTGGGGTCATCTGAAGGCAATTGTCTATGCTGTGAAGATACGAGATGCGCATTTCTCCTGCGGTGTTGCTATCAGTGTGTAAAGAGTGGGAGACGAGGGTTGCATTGACAATCCAACACAATGGGCAGCACATTGAACACATTTTATTAATGGTCAGAAACTTGTAAATAACTCATGAAAGAATAAAGTTACGTTAAAACCAAGCACACCATTGTTTTTCTTGTGAAATTCCCAATAGGTTTGATGAGTCACATGATCCTCTTCCTACTGAAAAAACAAAAGTTGGATCCAAAATTGCCGACTTCAAAATGGCCACCATGGTCACCACCCATCTTGAAAAGTTTTCCCCCTCACATATACTAATGTCCCACAAACAGGAAGTTAATATCACCAACCATTCCCATTTTATTAAGGTGTATTCATATAAATGGCCCACCCTGTATATTGCTTACTGATCTTTCATTGTTAAAAAATGTCTAGGATAAATAAATGTTTTTTTAAATCCTGAATCGTGCAGGGCATTGCTTTCTCTGAGATTTGAGGCTTACCCCTAGGTGGAATAAAGGGCAGTAATGTTCTATAAAACCAAAACCAGCCACAGTAAAACATTTTTTGTTATTGTTACTTTGCAAGGTCTCATATATTTTCCAATTCTTGGACAGCCCTTTAACATTTTTTTTTTGGTCAGTGCTGCTCCAATTGGCTAATTCTTACATATTCAGCCTGCACCTCCTTCCTTACACCAGTGTTTTTCAGCCTTTATGGTCCCACACCCGAGTTTTTCCTTTTTAAATTCATTGATAACCCACCATCAACAACTGCACACACCAACCCCATTGTAAAATGAGTGCAAACTGGGGTCTCCCTTGGTGAAACAAGATTACTTAGAAACAACATATTGTGCCTCGCTGTTGATTGCTTAGACAACCCACCGTGTCCCACTCATCACCCAATGACACCAACTGAGGACAGTGGTTGAGAAACATTGGCTTAGGTGACCCATGGCAACCCATTTCCGGACCAATGATGACAACCCTGCCTGAAACACTGCCTTGCATGGATCCAGTATGTGGCTGCTGAAGCACGAAGAATGGTTTGAGCTGCTCCATTCCAGCACTTAAAGTATGTGTACTGGTGACCCACATAGCCGCAATGACCTGTGCACTTTGTGACCGATCTATGGCCAATATGAATTACAGCTAAATGACCGGGCACAAATGGAACTGTAATTCAGCACGACTGTTTTATTATATTTGCCTATCCTGTTCTTGCTTTCTGTCAATCTCCATCTTTCCCACAATTGTTTTAAGTACAAGTGTTTTAAGTGACTTTAGGCCACAGAAGCCCATACAGCACAAAAACTAAATACAATGACCTAACTGTAACAAAACAGACTGCCTCAGCAAGGGCAAAAGCAACTTGCAGCTGCATCTTTTCCAAGTTCTCAAAGTTGAGCAAGCTGCTGAGATGGCAAAGTAGGGATCAGCACTGAGTTACAGTAGAAAAGTCCACTGAAAAGAGTGGAAATTCTAAGAAAAACAAATCACAAAATATTTGAATATGAGCGTCAGTACGATTTGCACCTTAGGAACCAAGTTATCCAAACTATTCTACGGCAATTCAGTACTTTTTTAAATAAAAAAAAAAAAATTTTTTTTTAAGTAAAATAAGTAATTATGATAGCAATTGACAAGAAGAATTCATAATTAATGGCAGAATTACGGTATTTGCCATTATTCTCAAGATATTATCAAACATTCATTTGAAGGTTCCTCTACAGTGCCTCATTTTCTTGCACGATTTGACTCAAAACCTAATCAGCACATCATCATTTAATAATAGGCTCAAGTTTTGACTTTGGTATTTTTCTGGCCAGCCATTTTAGCTCTAGACCATCTTCAAGAAACTTTGACACACAGACACACATCCATCATTGAGATATTAATGTTTTCATTATCGGGGGACCATAAAATATCGAGATCTGTTGAAAACCAGAAATCTAAATTTTTGACGAATCTAAACCTTTCACTCTTCCCCCATAGATGTTACATTATGGTGGGGGAGGTCGCAAAAAAATAATGTATGAAAATCTTCATCACGTATAAAAAATAGGTTTCTTCTCCAGAACATTACAATCTTAGTTTTTCATTACAATTACAGGGTATACTTTGTTTTGAAACTTTTTATTTGCACGTGTCACCAACTGCATGGCAGTACAAAGACTAATTACAACTCTGTTCAGAATTATAAGTTAAAACATTCCATTGACATATGAACTTGTAAGAGACAAGAAATAAGTTAAGAATCTTCCAATCCATAGCTGTTTGTAAACTGTGCCCCAGACTGATGTTTACTATATCATGTCAACCTCTTTTGTAAGTTGAATTGGATAAAAGCATCTGCTAAGCAATTAAATGCAAATGTATTGAGGCCACAGGGGGTGTAGCAGAGCTCCAAAACCCAAGACACAACTGCACTGCCCCGGGTTCAAAAAAATCCTTCATTTTAACAAACAAGTCTTCCTTCACAATAAACAGTTAAGTTCTCAGATCTTTTCTTTCCTTTCTCCTCCATTCCTCCCTGGTGAGGTTTGTTCCTCCTCCACACCCAACTCGGACTCAGGAGGTTAGGTGGCTCCTTATATACTGGACCTAGTAGTGCTTGCAGAGCACTGGGCCTGTAAGGCGGAAGCACTTCCAAGGTCAGGCAGGCCTCAAACTATTGACACCTTCTCTTTAAAGCTCCCTCTGGCAGCTCCAAAGCTGACAAATTGGTGTGCACATGAGCAATCCAATAAATGGATGCTGACACCTAGCACCCTGGAGGAGACATTCTCTTCCTGTCCTCCTGTTTTGCTGTCCTGCCTAAGAAAGGGAGCATCACAAGTACTGGTCAGGATATCCATCCACTTAGCCTCCATTTATTATATGGCCCTTCAAGCCATACAAGGGTTCCTCCAATCCATCCTTTTCATCCATTGCATTATTTATATGCATTTTAGAAAGCTGTACAAAGCCAAACATTTTAACATAACTGTTGAAAATCTTGTATGAATTTAATGCAACATTAACTTAACTTACTAAGAATGGCTCTGAAAGAACTAAATTTAAAACAGGCTAATGTTAACACTGTAAAGGCCAAGGCCAGATTAGCTAATCAAACCCTTTATAGTCCCTCCAATATCAGGGTTCTAATGTGGCCACTCATTTTGTTTGACATTACCAGAAAATTTAATTTTATTAAGCAGGTAAAACCTTTAGTGCCCTAAAAGGACAAGTATGTTTCTGATTAATTGTCCTTATAGGGTTTAACAGTTCTCCGCATTTCTAAATGGATTTTATTTGGTAAACTGGTTTTCCTTCCACATCCTTAAAGACATGCTTACCTGCCGAATCCTTAATGGGAGTTGGTGTGTGTGCATGAGTAGCACCTTTGTTTCCTGCCTTGCATCAAGTAGTGCTGGGTTTGGCTCTGATCCCATGACCCCAAACCAGATGAAGAGGATTTGAGAACGTCATGTTCAGTGATCAAGGGGGTAGAATGGAAGGCAGTACTTCCTTCTTTCAACTTCATTGTTTGCTGTTAGGACACATTGTGGGCTTTAAAAAGTCAGTTTATGGCTCTGACTGCCTGAATACATTCAGCACAGCAAGTGCCATTGAGAAGCAGAGCCCAATGCAGATTTGCAGTGAAGGGGCTAGTTAGACAGGTTGTCAGGACTTGAGTGATTCCTGCCCAAACCAACACTAGCTGGCAAGAGTGGAAAGTGTGGTGTCTAGTCAATGGGATGAACGTATTGAAGGCCGCAATCGAGACATCTACTGTGAAAGAAGAAACTCCAGACATTCACAAATCAGAAGTACGCACTCAGTAATAGCTACAGATCAATGCTTATTTATAACTTTAAATTCAAATATTCTAGTTCCCATAAGTAACATTTTCTACAGTAATTTGAAACAAACTAAACCACATTTTAAGATAAACAAATGAATATCTATAAACTGACTCGGTTATCTGGCATTTGCCTCCCAGAATATGTTGGCAGGAACTTTCTATATTAGGAAATAAGAGTCGTTCCTCAGAGTTTGTTGCCTTTTTTTCCCTTAACTTTCCACAGTTTTGCCAACTACTTTTTGACACTGATTATAATGTTCAGGAATCATCTTCTAGGAACCCCCTCAATTTGGAAGGAGATGAGAGCGGAATGAGCTGGCAAGTTAATGATGTGGGAGGCACTCATTTATTCATTCTGCAACACATTAGTTGTATAATCAGTTAAAAGGCAAGCAAGAGAAAATAAAACTAGGAATAAATGTGTTGACTCTGTCCCCCTACCAGATAATCAGAAAAGCCATCTTATATCAAATCATGTCAATGTACACATATTAATACCTCATATTTAAGAAAATGAGATTTATGAAACATGATAAATACACAAGAGAGTGGTGTCACATGCTGAACTCTGACTTAAAAGGCTAATTACAGAATGTGCTACATTCAATCTCAAATCTGGAAAACACCATCAATTAGATTTCATTATATGACCAGACAGAACCAGCACAGCACTCGCTCAGTAATGGCCTGGTAGTGATATTACACTTGTTCAGCTTTCGTTTCTATTTGTTTGCCATATAGGTTTAATTTATTTTGAGATATTTGTCTTTTTCTACTTGATTTTCATTCTTTCGGAATTCTTAATTTTGCACTTGAAATAAAGTTTATGATGAGCCACATCTCAAATGAGCTGAAAACATCTCCTTCTTTTATTTACATAAAGGTCAGGTCTTGTTCTTCCACCGGGTTTCGTCCTTGAAACAGATTGTCATGTCTGCTGCTGCAGTGTACCGACTCACACTTCTGCTTACTTCCCTCAATGGCTTTTCCCCTCTAAAAGGAATCTTTGCCACTCATGATGTCTTCAAACTATGTGAGCTCCTTACATAGGAAGAACTAAACTATTATGAGCCTGTATCTCCAAGGATTATTGTGTGAAGACAAAAGACCAAGAGATGTAAACATGAACCAGAAACAGTAGTGTTAGGCTCAAGCCAAAAAACTGGCAAATCAATGGCAACATAGGCAACCAAACTAAAGGAAACAAAGCCTAAGGCAAAAAAAGTGTTTTAAGGACAGCAAAATCAGCCCAGCATTTGGCCTACTTAGAACAAATAAAAATAATACTGGGTGGTTAGTTTTTTTTCTTTCTATATCATCACCATATCTTAATGAAATGAGTCAAAGCATTTTTGAAATTTTCGTGTATTTTTCTATCGTATTTACCCATAAATATCGATATATCAATATTCTTCAGAAGATGCCTACTACTCTAGGTGTACAATTTTCACGTTTCAACTTTTAAACTAAAGAGAAAAATGTTTTTTGTTAATGAATGAATGAGTCAATAAACTTTGCCTTTTATTAGGTTTGACAAATATGGAATATTTTGGGGTGTAAACACGGCCTTCCTCATTTACTAGCAATGTTCAACAAAAATACAGCACTTGATGGCATAAGAAAACAATAAATAATGCAATCACCACATAATTGGGTGGTTTCTGATTCATTCAGCTTTGCTCCCTTGGTCAAACTGTCTCCATGATAAGTAGGGGTGGAGGGGCAGGGTCAGTTGCCCTCACTGGGCAGGTTCTTGAGACTGTGGAGGAAGAAAACAAGAAGATTGTTAGCAGTATTGCCCCCTCTCTGCCAGGGACGATATCACAAACCTGGAAAGAGCTTGGATGGTGACATACATGTGACAATATATATATATATACACACAAGCATATTGATTGTGTTTTATACAGCAATCTACTAATTCACCACAGTCTCAACTTCAGAGATGCCATGAGAAACAGCTTACACCAAACAGACCGACTTGTGTGAGAGGATGCCATAAAAGTATAATTCTGCAGAAAAGTTTCAAGGCTAGTTAGATGCATCTGACATTATACATTTGTTTTTCTTACTTTGCCAATTGTCTTCCATATTTCCAGGATGCCCATGCTATAGTTTTTTATACATGTGATGTGGGCCATGAGCAGGAATATTCTTGTGGGTAACATTATAGTAGTCATTTTTCTAATAATATTCATATAGCCTTATGCCATTTTCATTAATACTTTATATACAAATAAATTATTTGACTTTTAGTGTTGAGTTTCTTACTTTGGATTTGTCTTGAGCAAAACAATCTGTTTGCTTATATGTGTATTTATCTTTGTTGATTCCTTTTAGTTTTTTTTTTATCATTCAGAAATGCTAAAACATATCGGACAGAGACATCTGACTTTGTAAAGTCAGGTGAGCAAGTGCTCCAATTTTAGCATCTATTTATTTATTTTTTGTGACTAACACCAGACGCCGACTTCCTGCTAACTGGGAGTCCTCAGCGACACGTCAAGTGCTTCCAGCATATTACTTTTATTTTGTGTGCCAGCTGAGTCCTGACACTCACATATGCCTTTGTGTCTTGATAAAGAAGCCTGCTGCTGCTCCTGTGGGCCATAAGAAGAAACAAATTGAAAAAGCAAGCAGTCAAGTGAAGGTTTTTGCACGAAAAGAATCCCATGGAAGCAGCAGAGCTCGGATTGTTACAAGAGGGCCAGTGCCGAGCCAGAGTAAAAAGAAAAAGCAGCGATAGAGTGCTCTGAATTTCACAGCATCCAATTTGTACAAGTTGTGTTTTTCCATGTCAAGTGTGATGTCTCCAGCGTAAGTCCTCAGATATCTGCTGGTTTTCAGTGCAGCCTTGTTCTCAGAAGCTGTGTGATGCCTTTTGATTACATAATTAAGCCATTGTGTTTCTCTCCTTATTTAGTGAACTTGAAATATACCATTTAAACAATATGGAAATTGGACAGATGCAAGTGAGGATAGTCAAGAAAAGTGAAATGCATTATTAAAAATCTAGAGCCACTTTCAGTGAAGCTGGAGAGAAATTCATACACGGCAGGAGAGTAGAATTAATTGGAAGTTGCAAAGTCTTTGTGACATTATTGCATGCAATTAGGAGACTGAAACGCCTCATGCTGGAGCCAAGATATTGTTAAGTGGCCACAGCTGACAATGGCACCATATTATCTGGGCATAAAGGAATAGTTAGAGCTCATTTACATGTGCATAAATTGCTTCTGTTCCAACCACTAAACAAGAAAACTGCAGGGTGGGAATTCAGATGGAAATCTGACCCTGCCATCACAACCCTGCCAGGTGGAGACATTGCATAGCTTATATTCAGCCCTGCAAAACACGAGCTATAAAAACATTATGAATTTATTATTTTATTTATTTTTGAAAATACAAAAAACAAATATTAAATTCTAAACAACTGTTATGCAGATAGAATTAGCACAAGACTAAACCATGAACCCAGACACCTTTGTATTCATTATTGCTGTCTTGTATTCCCCATCTGTTTAATTAACAACACAACACGATTTGTTTAGGTAGTATATCTTGGATGTTAAGTGCAGTTATACTGTATTGTTGAATGTCTGGACTGGCTTTGGCAACAGTGGTCTTCAGTGGATAACTTCTGAATGAGGCACCTCATGACGATTAGGGAAATGGAGTGATTAAGCCTTGCTAGGGAGTCTGTCACTTTGAAGTGAAACAAAGCTGGCATAAAAGAAGCACAACACATTGGTGCACTAGGCGTTTAAATTTTAGAATGTGGGTTTACAGCATGCAAAGCAATGGGACTTTAATTTCTTTGTGCTCTTAGTACCTCAGTAACAGGTCATATCAATAACCAAGAATTGCCACCTAACAAATCCACTTTTTAGCATGCAGAACCTTTCTGATCACAGTCGTCATGTTTCAGCCAGCAATTTCCCCCTGGAAGTTGTTCACAGTTGTGTTTTTGGTTTATGTTTAATTTTGTATCATTTTATTGTACAGTATATATGTTTCTTTTGTTAATAATGTACAGTTTTCTATATATCTTTTAGGAAAAGGGCGTGTCCTTTTTATAGCGCTTGTGTTTTGTGGGTGGTCCCCAAGGGGCACAGCCACCTGCCAATTACCACCAGGAATGGCCCTCCACACTATTTAAGGGAGGCCCTTCCATAATTTCTGGTGCTTCATTACAAATGTGCTAGGGAGTGGAGTGTTTCTTGTGTTTTATATACCTTACTTTTGCAATAATTTTGGCATTCTTTGGGTTTTTTCAACCTTGTGCTCTGTATTTTCAACTATGTTATTTTGGTTTCTGTATGGGGAAGCTGTATTTATTCATTTCTTGCACCTCTGCTCTGTTTTATGACCATGATTTTTGGATGATGTTTTGGGACTTTGTTCATTGTGGATTGCTTTGACTTTCATGCAATTCCGTGTGCTCTTCAGAGCTTTGTGTGTTGCAGAGCCTTTTGGAAACTACACATTTTATTTTATTAAAATTTTGCAAGGCCCGTTATGTTTCTATTGGGGTTTTTGATGGTGCTTTCCCTTCTGTAGTGGACAACTTTGTAAAGTGTTTTGGTACCTGTGCTTCAGAATTCCCCAGTTTCACGACAACAGTATTTATAATATTAGCATATATAATATTAGCATATATTATAATACAGTGGTACCTTGAGATATGAGTGCCCCAACATACAAGTTTTTTGAGATACGAGCCGTCACTAGGTCGATTTTTTTGTCTTGAGTTACGATGCAAAATTCGAAATACAAGCCATCAAAGAGCTTGTCCCTGCACATTCCGAGGAACTGACGACAGAGGAGTTGATGGAAATACAGATGCAGCAACATATGGAGGTTCTGCAGGATATCGGTATCGCGGAGGAGGTTATCTCTTAAAGTGAGATAAGAAAGTTTTTGCAATGTGGGAAAAAGTTTCGAACTGTAAAGAAAAGAAACACCCTGAAAAAGATACAACTGATCGTACAGCGGTGCTATTTAATGACACTTGCCTAACACTTGACTTTATTGAAAAGAAACTGATCATGCAGCAGCTCTATTTAATGACACTTGCCTAACACATGACTTTATTGAAAAGAAACTGATTGTGTAGCGGCGCTATTTAATGACACTTGCATAACTCGTTTCAGAAACATTCTAAAGGGGAGGACTAAACAAAGCTCCTTGGACAGGTTTCTATTGAAACACCCTGCGAATGAAAGTGACGAAAGCATGGCAAAAAAGAAAAAAACAGTGAAGAAGAAAATGAAGTTAAGCAAAAGTGAAGTGAAAGAAAAAACATTACAATACGCTAATTTGCTTCGCCAACATCTGTTTATTTCTTTAGATTCTCTTTTATGTATTAGGTTTTATTTTGTTTGTAAACAATATTTTTACATTATAAATGCATTTTTCTTATGTTGAAAACATTTAACAAAAAATTGGAGTGGTTTTTTGGGGGCTGGCACAAATTAATCTCATTTCAATTAATTTCAATGGGAAAAACTGATTTGAGATACAAGCATTTTGACTTACGAGCTCGGTCACGGAACGAATTAAACTCGTATTTCAAGGTATCACTGTATTATAATAATAGGCTGGTGTTAACAAAAAAGGTGTCATGATGATCTGGAATATGTGTTTTATTTATATTCATTGTTGTTTTTTTTTTTAACAGTCCCTAGGCCTCTAAAAATTATGGAGTTAACATTTTGTTTGGTCTGGCCTGTTTTTTTTTTCTTTTTAGGACATTTTTGAACATGTCAATTTTGAAATGCATATTCTTACAATGCTGTTTTTTTAAGTATCAGTGACGTCACTGTTTGCTGTTTTAAATACAGCATTACCAAATTGCTTCTAGGCAAGACATCTGAAAGTGTGCAATGTGTGACATAATTACTATGATGGTAGAAGGACAGTGTCATACACTTTTTACTGTTAAGAGTTTGTGAATAATTCAAAACTTAAAACTCTGGCGTCATCGTTGTTAACACTAGAATTACCAAAGCCTATGAAAAAAACTTGTAAACCCAGCCCACCTTAAATTCGTTCGCACCTCTCCGTCAGCGTCTTTTGTTTTGTAAATGTGTCAATAAGCACAAGCACCAAGCAGCCTGCTATTCCATCCTTCCCACCGCAACAGAAACGGCAAAAAGCTCTCCCAGCTCAATCCTTGTTTAACCTTGAAGTGAGGTACCGGGAACTGTAAAGTGTAAATAATATTTCATTATTTTGAACATATACATTTCATATAATTTCCGTATCTACAAAGATCTACACATACCTAATAGACAAACTTTTTTCATGTTTTAGTACTAACGACAAAATTTTGACATGAAGCGTATAATGAGTGAAGCTTGAAGTCCAAATATCAAATAAGCACTTTCACGAAAGGCACAAGTATAACAAAACATGTGCGCTTTTATTCAAGACTATAACCTTAGAAAAAAAAATCAGGTTAGTGTACTTTGTTATGTTACTTTGTTTGGTAGTACAGCAGTAAGAACTGGTTTTAGTCAGTAACTCACTCCCAGATAAACAAGGCTTCAGCTGGGACAGCTTGTTGCCGTTTCTGCGGCGGTGGGAGGCTGGGATAGCAGGCTTCTTGCTGCTTGTGCTTATCGACACATTTAAAAAACAAAAGACGCTGACGGAGAGGAATGAATAAATTTAAGATGGGCCGGGTTTAAGAGTTTTTTCGTAGGCATTGTTAATTTTAGTTTTAAAGATTTCTGTATCTACAAATTTTCTGTTCTTGACTTTCATCTTGCGTTTTGGTTTAGCCTTCGTGAAATCTTCTGGTTGATGACTCTCTCACTCAATTTTGTCTCAAGTTCTGGCTATTGTATATCTAAATCTTATCTCTCCAGTTTCAATCTTGGATATAATTAATAATGTGTTCAGTTTTCTAATTCCATCCTACTTTAACTTCCTTGGTGTTATGTTTAAACTTGGAAAAATTAACCAGAAACATTGTTTTTTTTTCAACAAGAAAAAATGTGTTACAGAAACATGTACATACCAAAACATCTACATATATATGGTACGGAAGGTATGTCTGGTGTCCAATACTGTACTGATGGTGATTTAGTACACGTCATTTGTGTGATATGTTTTGAGACAGTCACCAATGCACAACCTAATGTTGGAATCAATACAGTAGATGTGTGTTTCTTTGCACACTTTTCTTATGATATATCCAACTGCTTGCATATGAGATGGTCAGTACCTGACATGCAAGATCAATGGATCCTTTGTGTTATTGTAGGCTACCACAGTGCAAGGCTTAGCGACTTCTACAGTTCCTCAGACACAAACACCCATTGTTGCCACATTGTGAACAGTGCTTATGGGCAAACTTGTTTTATTTTCCTTCAACTTGACTGCACACAGCTATTACTGTACCACAGTGAAGCGTCACAAGGTTCAGTTGTACAGTGCCATATGATCAGTTTCACTATCTTTGTCAGTGTCTGATGACCAATTGTCACCTTGACATCACTATCAGTTTCAGTTCATTCTAAAATTAATTATATGTCTTTTTGTTGCATTTTTTTATTGGTGCCTCCACGCCACTCATGAATATTGATGAGTTTCTATAGATTTACCATAAAGCGGCAGAAAGAATAGAAATACATAAAAATATTTTTTGCAGTGCACTGATTCCAGTGTGACTCATGGTTAACTAGAATTGCATATAATTCTGAGCCAGAGTCACATTCATGGTTAATGCCAAGGAGGTTAAAACTGCTGCTTCCTGTGCAGTTCATTACAGAAGTCAAGTGTCAACAAAAGCTGGAATAAAGGGCTGAAGTCTAAACAGTGAGAAAAGTCAAATAAATAAATAATTTTACTTAATAGATAGGAAAAAAATTAGAAAAATCTGAATCGCCATTCATTTTCCAGCAATTGCTCTTATCAAACTAAATTCTCTGCAGAGGATGTTTTGTGTGTCGTCAGATCATCTGCTATCAGAAGAAAGTTATAATAAGAATGCTGCTAAAAAGCACACAACACACCTTTTTCAAATGACTAATCATTGCACGATCTTGGATACCGTGAATGGTATCATATACTTCAAAATGACGTGTTCATACAGTTGGTACTTGTATGTTTCTCACAATTTGAGTAATACAAATGAATGTTTATATTTTTCACAAAAGGTTTTTCTGACAATTTTCAGCCAACAATCATGATGAAAAAAATAAATTCATCCTCAAAAGAGTTCATATTGTACAGTGTGCAGCATACTTAACCAAAACATCTGATGTGAAACTGTGCAGTGTGAATTTACCAAAATATATTAATCTTACCACTTGAGTTTATTTTCTATATTTTAAACTACATTAAAGGCAAGTTTTTAAATAAAGTAAAAATATAAAATATTTGGACTTTTTTTTTTTTTTTACCTAATTTGAATGGTTCATTATGCAACTTTTGCATTAAGTCCTTTCCTTTATATACAAAAATACAAGAGGAGGTGTAGAAGCCCCACACCTTATGTCACATAGCTCAGATTGTCTTGGGTCTGACACTCAAACTCAAAAACTGAAATGGCCAAGTTCAAAACCTGAAGTAGTATGGAAAAAATGAATACACCCAAAAACAAAACAAAAGTACCCCACACAGACAGACATTCTGGTAATTCACTAGACATACAATCTAGTCAACATTTCTTTGAAATTACAAGTTTACCAGCTGGAACTATGGGATTGGAAACTTTTGAACTTTAAAAGCTCAAAGCTTGAGGTTTGCATTAAAGATTCACAATGCATATGGCAAAGGCTGTGACTGTCCAATCACTGATTTGACTGTTCTTGGCAAAAGACTTAAAACATGTTTTTTCAAAGTTCGTGGCTGAGTAGTCAGAATTCACCACCAAGTCTAGTCAGCTGTTAAAGACTAACAAGTATAAATGGTCCACAAAATTGTGTAAGAATCAGTACATTTATTGTCACCTTGCAGTGTCCACTAATTTTTACTGTTGACACCCAAACACAGAAAGAAATTCAAAACATGTTCACGGGGTGTCAAAACATGCTTGTTTCCCATTCAAAATCCAAAGTCAGTGTTTTTCATGAAAACAATACTTCCTCTGCATGTGAAATATGCAGAAAGTAAAAAACATGACTGAACATTTGACATGAGTGAGCAAGCCAAATCAGTTCTGAGTGATCAAATAACCTAACAGCTTTTTGATGGACAATGGTAGTTTAAACTTTGTTAACTTTTTAGATTAAAAAAAATTCTACATAAATGTGTGTTCCAATCTAATGTAAGTCATAAAATTGATAAAGACAAAAAAAAAAAAAACAACACACAAATTGAAAACTCATCTGGAGTACTGTGTACAGTTTTGTCTCCAAGGCACAAAAAGAACATACAGGTGCTAGAAAAGTTCCAGAGAAGAGGAATTAGGCAGATTCCAGGGCCATAGAGGATGAATTTAGAAGAAAGATTGTGATAGATTAAGCAAAATATTAAGAGAAGACATGATTGAAGCATTTAAAATTATGAAGGGAATTAGTACAGTGCATCGAGACATTTACTTTAAAATGACCCCACCAGGACACAGTTGGAAGCTTATTCAGGGTAAGTTTCACATAAACATTAGGAAGTTTTTCTTTAGACAGAGAAGTGTAGACACATGGAATAAACTACCTTGTTGTTAAAGATTTTATTAACCCTTGCCCAACTTTAGTAAGGGGAAGCACCCACATGAAAAAGGTGACTCACAACTGCCACAAGTCCCCCTAACAGTCCAGTAGCACCAGATGCACCAGCCTCTACAATAAAACTCATTAGTAGTAGGATACCTTTAAAAGGTCAGTCCATACTGGCAACTGTAAAGCCTCTCTAAGTTCTAGTGTGATGTGACAAGACATAGATATCCAGGAGGAATGCCCCAGAAGTACATATATGCCAGAGGCACTAAAGTAAGATAGGGAGAATGTGAAGTGGGTAGAAGTCTTCCCTAATATGGTCAAGTGGCAGCTGACTATCGTGTGGAATAGGAGGGGTCTTCCTATATTCTTTAGGAGGCAGGCAGGCAGGTTCTGACTGGACATTCATTATGTACCAAAGTTCACTTGAAAGACAGACTAGGACTGTCAATGGTGGTTATACTCTCCAGGAGAGCAGTGAGTTTGGAATTAGGAGGTGAAATGGAGCACATACTTGACTGGCTGAGCTGCAGTATAACCCTAGTTGTAAGAAGGGATTCTGGGATGTCAGTGGTATAAGGTTCTGCTTGTGAGGCACTGTGCTTTATAAAAGGGGTCAAGCCATCCCACCAAATAGATAAGGACCTGAAGTTGAGTGATGAGGCCTAGTAGAACAAAAAGTTTGTTTTGTTCTTCAATACTTTTGTGCTTTCACCCTCAATTCTCTCTCCCTTGTGTATTCTGCAAACTTTAGATTGTTGCAATCCTTGTTCCAGCTTAAAATTGTCCCCATTCCTGTCCCACTCTCCACCACAGCCAAAAAATCTAACAAAAATATCCACTTTCTAAAAAAATTTGTTAAACCATTTGCTATATAAATTCAATAACACAGTCACACTTCAGACTACACATAACTGAGAAAACACAAGTGATTATTTTGTAGGTTTGACAGCTTCACCAATTTTGTCTTTTCCAACTTGATTAAAGCAAATGTGCCTTTTTAATTAAATGGTTTCAATATCCTGGATGTAGCCACACATTAACTCAGAAAAAAGTAGCACAAAGAGACATTAATACTCTTTTCTCTATCTAATTTAAATATTTTAGTATGCATTTATGTACTTTTTTCCTTTGACAAATTCAATAGGTTCTACTATATCTCTGTATAGGAAACAGTGATGACACAAAGTATTTGTATGTTACAGGTATAATCTCATTATACTGTAAAAGCAACGGCAGGGATAACACACACAAAACACTACACAAATGTTAACAGAATCTAGGATTAGACAGGTTGAGCCCTATTAAAATGTTAAGTTTTTTTTTTTTTTAACTTTACAACATAATGGCTGGATGAGGGAACTTTGTAAGCCATTCATGTTTCTTTTTACAAATAAATAAATAAATAATGAGTACAGTATAGGTGAAGCTAGCTTTATATCACAACATACTTTAAACAGGTAGGGCACACAGTGTTTGATAAGGTCCATGCACAAGATTGCATAAACTACTTTGAAGTCATTATTATAGGCCTATAGGGTCATTACCATCACATACAGTATACTCACATGTCACGTCACTCTCCAGCACTCACCTTAAAACTTGCTGCTTTACCTGAAAAATCTCAGAACATATTTGTAATTAACAGAATAAGGAAATGTATATTGTAGATATTACTTCTCTTGCAATTTTAAGCATTATAATTCTCAAAACACACTTCCAAACCAATTATCCCTACAATATGGAGCCATTCAGTATCAAATCAGTGTTCTTAAATGTAGACATTCATTTTCAAAGAACACAGGCTGTTTAACATTTACCAAATGAGCTAGATGGACTGAATGTTCTCCTTAAATTTGTCAAACGTCTTCTGTTGTTTGAAGGAAGCAGTAGTAATCATTAGGTGGGCTGGCCTGAGCAGTGTGCCCTAAAGGAACTATACACTACGTGTACAAAAAGGGACATACTGGCTGTTCAGTCTACAGGCTAAAATATGAAATCTTCTCGACAAATTTGGTGTCCTAATTTTTATAGGTTCCCACTGGCTCTAAATAACTGACAAGCTATAACAAACCTAACAAGGGAGTATGGCCTGTGCAAAAATAACAGGCAAATGCAGCGTGGACTCTTGTGATACAGGATCAACCATAGTTTTTATTTAAGTGTTTATATACTCTTTATAATCCATTCTAATACAACTGTGCTAACAATTTAAAAGCATAATTATACACTAATAAAGTTGAAATAATAGCTTATGCTTGCTAACTGAAGCATATTTCTCAAAGAGCAGAATCTTGAGTTGCAATAGCATAATATGCATTAAAGCTTTCCAGGGGTTCCTGGTATACCTGTGAACACAAAGCAAAGAGGATGCTAATAATATTAAAATATCTAATTTTTCTAATTCCAAAATATTACATTTATAGTTGATTCAAAAGGCCAACAGATGGAGTAGCATAAAAATTCGGACCAGTTACAAATTTAAGTTTTTCATATTTCCAAAATATTATGCAAATGTTTTGTCATGCCAATAGCTTGTCAACCATTAAAAAAATATGCAACACTGCAAAAGGTGAAAACGTGTTCCAGGTTTATCCTTATTAATAGTTTGCATTAAATCTTAACCTCGCTCATTTAATACAATTTAACTAGGTAACTTCAAAACACATATCCAAAACAGTGTGAGCACAAAGGAAACATCAAAGCAACAACAATACATCACATGACATAAACAGAATAGTAGTGTTTAATTTTTATGCATTGAGTTTTTACATTAGTACATATTTGGTAAAACAGTTCACAATCATTTTTTCTGCTTGTTGTGAAAGGCAAGTCCCAGTCTACTGACAAAGAGCCAACCTGTATCTCATTGGTATTAAGTACAATAATGCAAAATTAGACTTTATTTAAAATAAAATATGTTCATCACTACCCAAATCAGATAATGAAAACTACCTCTGTGTACAGACTGCAATATGCACTCATACAATAAACCAGTAATCCAGCCATCACAACAAGGCACACAGTGACCATTCCATCAGAATGCTAAATAACATTCAAAAGGCAGCAAAGGCAATGCTCAAATGGAAAGCATTCCAAGCAGAAATGAAAGCCAAGTACTGAGGAGCACATCTGTAGTCTTTATCGACTAGAGACACCTACTACTGCATAGTGGACTCATCGAAAAGACCAATCATTTGTGCATACTGCATAACATATTTCAGTGTTTGTTATTTTTATTATTTGTCTTTGCTTGATTTTGAATGAAACAAAAAAAATATCATGTTATGCAATGTACACCTGATTTACTGTATAACAGATGTTATGATTTTAGTGGAAATTAAAGCACATAAAAAAATCTAAAAGTAAAAAGTAAAACCTCAAAATGGAAACTAGTATCAGTACAATGAGTAAATAAGTATGCTCTATCTTTATGTAGTTTTCTTCAAGTTTTGAAGGATTACTTTGCATAGACAAAAACACTTTCTGAAACCTGAAAATATGGTACTATCTTGCAAGATGAGTCAAGATTTGGCACTTTTTAACAGTGAATGACTCAGTTCAAAGCCAATATTTGGCCTTGACCTACACAACAATAAGCATTTGCTGTAATAATTTAATGCAGTGTTTCAAAGAATTTCACATTGTACAAGGTTATTGGAATAAAGTATTCACTGAAAAAAACATTTTTTTAAATATGCCACATTAAAAGTTGGAAATAAAAATCAAAAAAGAATTATGTCAAAAACAGAAACAGTGCTATACAACCTTTTTCTTTTTAAAGAGGAAATAGTATCGTTTAAAGAAGTGCAAAGTCATACCCTAAATTGAGCACCGCGCACTGTATTCTACCTTTCAGTTTTATCTTGATCTTTGAAGTTGTGTGAACAGCTTGTACCAGTGATGGGTAACTTTGAATTTTGACAGTTTGCTTTTGTGGGCTAGACATTGTGGTTGTGCAGGAAATGCAACTGCAAGACAGAAAGCTTGGGCAAATGTAACAAATGCACACTTTTGGCTTAAGCACAGCTAATAAAACCACAGTGCTGCTCACTACTTCTGGCAAGAGCCTTTGTGTGCAGTCTATTGAGATGCCTTCATTTTCAAAGCTAACAGTACACCCTAGTGGCCAACCAGGCAGGTGTTCAACACAGTTTATTTTGTTTTTAGGTTACAACCATGCTAATTTTTGGTACAAAAGGAAATATATTTTAAAGAAATGCATGTTAAAGATTTATGACTATGGCTATTCCTACAGACATACACTTTGGTCTGCATTAATTTAGCACTGTTTCCATAATTTGTAATGAATCAAACATCATTAAAAAAACCCACATGACACCACAACTCCAACATTATATAGAAACTTAATTTTTTTCTGCAAATTTTGTCTTGACAAACAAGTGTAGACTGTACGTGCAGATTACTGTCTTTCCCAAAAAAAAAACCAAACAAATACACAAAGGAAGAACATAATTTAGTCTAACACTTTAATACTATTCCCAGGTTGCACAGCTGTGGTGGGATTCTGTACCGTATCTGGGTAACAGTGGTCCTAGTTGTTAAACCTGTGGAAATCACACAATGGAAATTTTTAAACACTTGCATCATATCAAGCTTCATTAGCAGTGATAAGCAGGTCACATACTAGGCAAAAAGACATCTTCATGGCTTTTTATTTCCTAATTTTCCTTTACTGTTTGAGCTGAAAGTAAATTCTGTCAATTCAATGTCAGACAGAGCTTCTGTGGGTAAATAGCTTTGCATCCGTTCAATTGTTTTCTGATATGCTGCCTTTTCCTGTTCCAGTGAGCGTATTAATTGCTTCATTTTACTCTCCCGGGAAAGAATGCTGTCCAGGCTAGCTTCAAGACTCTGAATTTTAGCACGAGCAGCCTGTTTAAGAAAAAATAAAAAAAGCAAACAAATTGATGAACAAAAAAACAAAAACATTAAAGTGCTGCACTGGAAATGTTGCAATGGTCAATATAAATACTATGATATGTGAAGGTGCCCTGCAGTAGGCTGGTGCCCTGCCTGGGGTTTGTTTCCTGCCTTGCACCCTGTGTTGACTCCAGCACACCCCCATGACCTGTAATTAGGATATTACGGGTTGGATAATGGATGGATGGATATGTGAAGGGTAATGAATCCAGGGTCGCCAGGTCCTGAAAACAATTCCATCTCAAAAAGAGCTCAAAAACCATATAGAAACCAGCCCAATGGTGATGTATACAAAGTGATACACCAGAAAATGGTGGCTGGGGTTCACTTCTGAGGTTTGAGACTAATAGAATCAGTATATACCATTGAGGGTGGCATAGTGGCACAGTGGTAGCGCTGCTGCCTCACAGTAAGGAGACCTGGGTTTGCTTCCCGGGTCCTCCCTGTGTGGAGTTTGCATGTTCTCCCCATGTCTGCGTGTATTTCCTCCGGGTACTTCGGTTTCCTCCCACAGTCCATAGACATGCAGGTTAGGTGCATCGGTGGTCCAAAATTGTCACTAGTGTGTGTTTGGTTTGTGGATGTGTGCCCTGCGGTGGGCTGGAACCCTGTCCGGGGTTTGTTCCTGCCTTGCGCCCTGTGTTGGCTGGGATTGGCTCCAGCAGGCCCCCATGACCCTGTATTAGGATATAAGGGGTTGGATAATGGATATACCATTTAAGAATGGGGAGAACCCCCGAAGATCTGAGAGCAATAAAATTGCACAAAGAATGTCAAAAAACGCAGCTCTCAACAGCACATTTTTCCTGGTGACACCAATCAGAAATATCCCAAATGGGCGGCAAGACCTCAAACATGGCAACACTGAATGAATCAAAAGGTAAATATCTAGTTTACATTCTGTAAAATGCAATTACTAAGAGACTCAATTGTTGCAAGACTAATGGGATGGAAGAAATCTAGCCAAAAATTGTAAAATTCTTGGGCATTAATGGTTCTCTTCAAGGTACAGGTGAATAGTATCACTGAATTGATAGACTACCGTGTTGATCTATATTTTCAAACCAGGAGACCAAAAGGCGTGTTCTAATGACTCTGTAGTAAAGCATATGCCAGAGAGATGGAAATAAGGTGGAAATGAGCAAATGCATTTTACCTGGTCAGCAAACAGTGGACCAACATTTCTAATTTTTTAATCAGATTACTTAAGGGTCAAAGGAGTGCCTCCATGCTGGCAAGAAGTGTTCTATATACAAGAAGGCGGCTTATGACCATACAGTATATGGGCTCTTCAAGGACTTTTCATTTTATGTAAATAATATTAAATGACTTTACATCATTTCAGTATAATAAAATGTTTAGGTGAGGTAGGAAAGGCTGAGAAAGGGCTGGCCTGAAAACCCCTATAAGCTGGGATAATCAATTTGGACAATGTAAATTTTGTTTTGTGCATACCTTTAGGTGCATCTTATGGATTCTGTGGTGTTTTTTTTGTGGTTCTTGTGAATTCTGGTCTTCAGATCATAAAAATCACCCTTTAATTTTCCTACCATTTTATTTTTGAGATTTCCTCTGATATTTTAGGTCTATTAGTTATGTTACCCATTAAGTAAGATGTTTTGTATAATCCAAGCTCATATTTGGATTGTGAGCATGACCAACAATAATGTAATCTTTTCGTTGTTTCATCACTGTTAAGCCTGTATCTTGTTGCACAATGACAAAGTTCACCTTTCAATACTCATTGGCTATGCATTACACATGAACGAAACTGATGAAAACATTTAACTGCTGTTGAAACGTATGCAATACTGAAAATATAAATGGGGCATCTGTAGTGATCTAAATGTACCAGTTATATTTAGGTACTGTTAGACACTGTTGCTTCATTTGCAAATCGAACATCTATTATAAAGACACTCATTACTTTAAAAAGAACTGGCAGCTCTGTAAGCATTTGGTTCCAGGGCAGAAAAGTGTATCCGATAAGCCATTTGGACAGATGAAAAATTCTGTGAAAGCAATGAACAAGGAGGATGAAGGTGAGAGAGTTTCCACTAATAACTTTTGCCAAGATTAAGGAAGGCATTTTTGTTGGACCACAAATCAGACTGGCTATTTGGGCTGGAGGAAATCATATAGAAGGTATTTAAGGATGTTGATGAGAATTTTCTTAATAATAATTCTTGCCAACTATAGAGCACCAAACTATGTCCAACTGCTTGACAACATGTTTCAAGCATATAAAGCCATGAAGAGTAATATGTCACTAATTTGCTTTCTGCATCCAAAACTTTGACTTATTCTCTGCTAAGCTTGGTCCAGTCAGTGACAAACACAGTGAAAGGTTTCACCAAGACATTGCAATGACGGAAAAGCAGTATCAGGGCAGGTGGAAATTCATCAGTGTTGGACAACTATTGTTGGACACTGAAGCAAGAAGCATTAAATACAGAGTACAAATGAAAATAAGCAGCAAAATGATTTTACTAATGCAATATGCCAGCATTATTAAGCAATTAAATTAAAATAAATATTAATGTTAATTTAATGTTTATCCAAATTCCTACTTGATACAGTTAATCAGAAATTATATTTGTGTTCAGCTTGAAGCTGTCTATTGTAATCACCAAAACTTTTCAGGAAGCAAAACTTTTGAAAAAAATGTATTGTCCAGTGTTAGCTGCCGGGCAGGGGGTTTGGTAGTGAAGAAGGGTGCTGCCCCTAGGTTTTAAACGAAAGGGTTTTTCTTTCAATACATGGAATCTGTTAAGGAAGGTGAATGTTGGAGAATATCAAAGATACAATCATATTTCATTTTGCCTGAACAGAAATAAGAATAAGAATAATAATTTTTTAAACATTAACTTATTTTATAATATCAAATGTTAGTAAAGAGTATACATTGTTACTGTTGTGTTTATTGTGACTGAAAGTGAAAGTAAATTTTCACTTCGGTAGTAGCAACAACTCTATTTCAATTGGAACACTGCATTGCAGATCTGACAGAACAGCTGAGTATTTCAGATTTATCCCTTCATAAAGACATACGTTTTGGTCCATTTCCCATTCATATGACAATTCTCTGTGTACATTTTCCTCTTAGGACATTTTCACAGCAGCAAATTTGCTTTAATAACTAGCTTGTAATGTGAATTTTGAATGTTGCTTTCTGGCTTATCAGTAAAAGTTGTGTGATTGGATTGTACCACTGTGGATTTTGTTGATGAAAAATGAATCTAAATGGATTAGCAGACTCATTTGGAATAATAACACAACCAGAATGAATTCAGTGCTAAATGTTCTTAATAATTTCTTATTTTCCATAGATATAGACAGGTTTGAATTGTGAGTGGCTGTAACAGAGTGTCCATGACTGAATAACTTGAGTGTGTCTGATAAAATGTTTTGAGTTGTCTGGGTGGTGCAAGCACAGCCCAGTCAATCCTAGCCCACCCCAAAAGAGTATTTGGTCTGTGAGAATTTAGCCCGAGGTCAAATCTATCTGACGACCACTGCCATAGAAGTTTTTTTTTCTTTACCATTCTGTTGGCTATTTTGTTTTACCATCTCCTTTGTTTATCTGATGATTGCATACGTTAATGAATTTAGACGTTAACTTTTACCATAATAGGTCTTAATGTTTCACCTTAGGTCTAAAAAATAATGTAAAACTGGAATTAATTGCAATAATCATATTTCATTTTATTCCAACAATGTACAAACATTTTTTTTTCTGATTTGGCTGTATAACCCTAATTTTTAAGTCCTGACTGGTAACTCTTTATAGAGTTCACAGAGTATTTATTTGTTTTAATTAATAGTAAATTTAAAAGCAAATTATGCATTTTAATGCACTCTTGTTTTTAATAGCGCCAAACAGTGGTGACACAGACATTCAAATAATAATTTCATGGTACTCTGTGCACATCTAAATATTGCTACTACAATTATGATTTCTTATGGGCATCATATCAAGAGATGATATGGGAGTGTTGGGTTCCTGGGATACTGTTATTTATAATTACTATTTTTTGAAGAGCAACAGTTCTAGTGTTTACATCCTTAGTGTTAAATTATGGGTTTCAATAGAAATTAATGATATAGGGATGCACAGTCCAAACAAGGAGTCTAAACGATTCAGTTCTAAAATCTGATGTCATACTTTTGGTTAATCTGCAATCTTTGACCTGTACAGTTTTCTGCAGACCATTAAGTGCTTGGAAAGAGAATCAGCACCTCATAGGTTTGAGGCTAATGTCATCCAAATAAAAGAGTCTTGATTTGTGCAAGTGAAGAGGAAGCAACTGCTTCCAAATGGAGACATTTAAGTATTATAGAGTCCTTCGTCACAAACGACATCATAGAGCACTATATAACTGCGCAATAAACTGCTGTTAGTGGCAGTACTGGTGGTATTGTATGGTACATAGTTAGCAAAACAGAAGACAAGTCCTCTGACCAAATGTAGCATTTACAAGTCACTTTGAACTCAGATCATCATATTAATTCCTTTGTTGACTGCTATGGCAAATACAAATGGTAGAAATGAGCTTACTGAAGCAACTAACCAAAAGGACCTCAGACTGAAGATGCTATTGTTCCAGATTGCTGCTACTAAAAAAAAGATGGTGTAATTTTGATCCAGGCCCAAAATAGATTATTATATTATTAAATACAAATACATTATTATATTACACCTATTCTCTCCCAGCTTCACTGGTTCCCTGTTAATTACAGAATACAATACAAAAGATTAATTACAGAATACAATACAAAATACCGCTCTTATCATTTAAAGCTCTCCACAACCTCACTGATCTCCTACAGACTTACACTCCTCTTGTTCACTCAGATCCTCATCTGCAGCTCTACTTTCTGTACCACACATCAAACTCTGTTCTATGGTAGCTCGAGTGTCTCTCATAGTTCTCCTCAACTCGGGAATTCTCTTCCCTTTCATATTCGTCAGCTCGATTCAATATCAAATTTTAAAACTGTCCTTAAAACTTATCTTTTCAAACTGGCTTACCAATTGTGAATTTTGCACTGTTACTGCCAGTTATCTTTGTTTGCTAATTATTGCTTTTTGATTTATCATTCTCTTTATTTTAACTTTACTAATGTTGTTTCATTTCATTGTAAGGTGACCTTGAATGCTAAGAAAGGCGCCTATTAAATAAAACGTATTATTATTATTAAAATAAAGTTAATTTAGACAGTGTTTGCGGAGTGCCCACTTGTAATTACATCGTGTGTTGGCAGAGGAGTCTGTCTGTAATAATGCAGTGCATTATGTAGAAAAGGTACTTATAAAATACTGACAAAGATATTAATATTTTCTTTATGTGGAATTGGTGTCCTTTGTCAACTTCTTCATGAGCAGAAATAGAGATAATGAAAAAGTGTTCAAGCTATTTGGCAGGTTAATAAAAAAATCTGAGGAAGAATCAATATTTTCATAACCACGCACCATTCAATTCAACTACTTTAAGCTACTTTTCTGATTGTTGACTGTATAATTTACTGACTATATAATTATTAAACAGTCCATTGTGATAACGTAAACTGTAATGCTTGTACACTGTTCAACTAATAGAATACCAATCCACTTGCCATAGCAAAACATGAAAAATGAAACCTTGAAGTCAGTTATCAAAAATAAAAAGTTCAAAAACACTATATACATTCAGCTTTCATTTTGTGTACAAACCCCCAATTTTATAGTGTTTATTCATGAAAAAATCTTCTGAATATGTTTACAATGCCAATTGTAAAGATGAAAAACCTTTGTTCTTACCTATAGTAAAACATAGGTATAAATTGTATGTAGCAGTTATAGGACTTGTTTGGCCAAAACAAAAAAACTCTTAACTGAAGAATAAGGAGCAGTTTGGAAAATCTTAACGTCTGTTAAGATAATATCTTAGTTAAAATTAATGGAATGTGCGCAGAGAAACAGGATTGCTGATGACACTATGGCTTCCAAGAATATACAATCTTTTATTACTGTTATTATTATTATTATTATTATTATTAAAGAAGCTTTTCTGTGCTTATTAAAACACAAAATTAGTTCAAACTATTTGGTTTAAATTGACATCTTTGAGATATTTAATACAGTATCTCTGAACTTTTAAATGTTACTGTAAGCTGATAAATACTATTCAGATAAGCTAAAAAATGATCATAATCTTCTGTCGGCAAAACAATTATTTGCAATAAAGGTACAAATATCTAAAAATGATAATGTCTATTTTTAAACATAACTAAAAGTTTATAGTTGTTTTCCAATAACATTCTAAGAGTGATTTTGTTAGTCTAACTGGTAGATCTAACTATGGTTTTAATGAATTACTGTGCCTTGTAATGGACTGGAACCACATCCAGGGTTGGTTTCTGCTGTGACCACAATACTGATGGAGTCAGGCTCTGAATCCCCCATAATCATAAATCAGATTAAGAACATTTACCAATGGCATGGACAGGACAGGTATCATTAGAAGTCAAAAGTATAAAATATATAAAGTTAATAGTCAACAGCATACTTTTCATTATACCGTGTGCATGGTTCATTATTACTTCCATATATTTATTCAGCATCTATACATTAAATTTAAATAAATCTGTACTGTGCTCACCACCTTTGTTTTGAACATTATTTCTAACAGCTTCTAATTTATAGTACATTATTATGGAAAGAGATTGTTTTTCAAGCAGATTAATGGACTTTTTCTTAGTCAGCCTGGGTTCCAAGAGTGTGAACTAATTTAAAATATTTCAGGAGACAAACAGAAATGACTCTATGATTTTATGCTTTTCTTATGACTTCCCTTTCCTACATCAAGAATACATAATTTATTAGTACTTAAACAATCCGACCTATACTGACATTATTACGGTTTTATGCAAAACAAGAAAGCAGACATACACATCACATCATTCAATCACTGCAAATTCTATACAGGGGTGGCCAAACTACTGCATAAAAAAATGGAAATGTAATTCATTTGATTACCACTGGGTGTCACCCTTGTAATTTTACCAAGTGTCATCCTGCTTTTTTTCCATCACCTAAGTTTTATCTCCATTCTGTATGCTGACCACAGGAAAACACACAAGAGAAACCTACAGGTAGCTAGTGAACTCAATTTTAACATGCTCCAGCAAATAATTTTAGAAATGCCGATTTAAGAGTGTGGGCAATTTCAAAAGCAGTAAAGGAGTGATTATTTTTCCACAGAATTGTGAGGGATATGTCTGTGCATTGTTTGCCACAAGACAGTTGTTGTCAAAGAAATGTATAATGTGAAAAGACATTATGAAACAAGGCACTCTATCTTAAATGCCTATACCGGATTGGAGAGGCTACAGAAAGCTAATAAGTAGAAGCATGTTTATTAAGTCAACAGGATGCGTTCAGATTAAATTAAATGCAAGAAAAAGCCACAAGAGACAGCTACCAAGTAGCTCAACTTCCAGTGCAGTTTGGAAAGCCATTTTGTCAAGCAATCTACAGTCATGTTTACTATACTACAGTAAACAATAGTCATGAAAACAGTTATTCCCAATTAAAAAATAAGAAGTCTTGCTAGGAATATCATTGTCTGGAGAGTTGAGAACTTATCTAAAAACATAAAGAGTCAGGTTGCAGAAAAGGCAAAAACATGTGACTTTTTTACATTGAGTGTTTATCCAAAGTTCTGGAAAACATGAAACCGCCATGGTGGAAATTGTGCTGTGTTACTACTGATGGGATTCCAGCAATGGCAGATAGACAAAGAAAATTGTCTCTTGCACTACATTATACATCAAGAGGTTTGATGTGGAAAAGTCAATAAAATGGAGAATGTCATTGAATAGTACACAAATTATGAACTTTTTCTACTCAAAAGGCCTCAACCACAGACAGCCTAAGTCTTTTTTTACTGAAATTAAGGCAGAATACAGAGATGTGATATTATATCAATGTGATATTAGATGGCTCAGTCGTGGATCAGACCTGAAACTGATTTTATGTCTAAAGTAACAATTTCTCATGTAGAAAATACAGGTACAGCTGAACATTTGTGTCCAATACTGAATAGGTAACAGACACTGGATTCATGGCCGACACAGTAGCGTATCTAAATGTACTGAACACCAACCTACAAAGTAAAAATGTTGTTGTGTTGCACTTATCCATGGAAGGAAAAAAAAAAAAGCAAAAATGATAAGCTTGATAAACAAAAATGATGGGGATGAACTGATATTTTTTCTAAAATAATCTCATCTCATCCACACTGAAGATTTCAAAGGGTATAGAATTTTTGATTTTGCTGCCTTGTTATCTGCAATGGTTGTTTCACCTAACATTATGCCAACCATCTCTCTTCTTATAGTGCTCAAACCATCCACTGCTTGCAGCAAAAGTTTCTTTGCAGTTTTCTTTTTTGTCCTTGAGTATCACAAAAATGGACAATGCTTTTATGCAAATCATGGCATAAGTAACAGGCATGTTTAATCTTTGTGTCTGATCACTAACCCATGCTGTTAAAATCTTCTCCATTTGGGGAATTATGCTATCCTCTTTTGTTCGTAGTCATGTAGATTGCATGGATCGTGCATTCTACAGTCAAATATTTTTATTTTTCTTTCAAACCTGTACAAACAGTTGAAGAGCTCAAAAAATATTTAGCACTGATATTTTTAACAGGATTTCTGGCTTGGTGTTGTCTTATTAGTGCATATACAGTATTTGCTATTTGCTCCAAGGTGATGGCTCTTCTTTGTTTCTTGTTTGAAATCACAGTCAGCGTATCTTTGCATCTTTTTGGCATGTTGAAAATAGGGTGTCAAAAATTCAAAAGAAAAGACAAACAAACAGCAAAGGAAAGCAGTTAAAATAGCTTTTATCGTTCACTTTCTGATAATGAAATGGCACGCAGAGCTTTGAGAGTTGCCAATGTAATTTAGCCTTTAGCTTGGCTAAGAGATGCATCCATTCGCTTGGAGGGTGTTTTTGGGCCCCGTGCACTGAATTACATACAATTTAAAAAAAAAAAATTATGAAAAATAAAATTTTTATTTTTGCCTCTAAAAAATTCTCATAAAGATACAAACTTCAAAATCGGGAGCTCAGAAAGCAAGAACTACCTGTATACAATAATAATTAAACCATATTCTTATGGGTTTCTCATGGGAGAGTCATAATCCCATCTCTTTCTTTGATGTTATTATATCATTTAATATTATATCTTTTAATATGCCAGTTTTTGTTGTTTTTGAAATGGGAAAAGATATACACATGTTGAGAGATTATACATTGAGCATCTTTTATGATCCGTGTTTTTCTGTGTTGACCTCATTTAAATAAGGTAATATTATGTATGCATTCAATTACTGTGTAAATAATAAATATAATTATTACACATAATATGATGTAATTGAGTAGCCCTGCCCTATGGCATACAACACATAATTGCTGACCAATCCTCTAAATGCAAGTGAAACGTGAACAGAGAATGAAACTGAAGCCGCACAATAAGATGCATTCCATAATTTTGTATAACATCTTCCAGATGTAACTAGTAGATATACTGTACCTAGACAGCCTCTCTGCTTGCTGAGCTCTCTTCTCATATATTAAAGTGATAAATTATGGGTCATCTTGGTATTCAAATCAGAAATTGTATTCATAATGGAAATACAAGTCATCTAAAAATCTCTTAATAAATTTATTAGACTTGACCAGATTAAACTAATATGTATAAAGTCTAAAGTTTATCCCCAGAGATGAATGCCTTAATGATTCCCACCTGTAAATTTTCCAGAAGGTCCATGTTCTGCCTCTTAAGCTGGTTATTTGTTCTTTCAAGTTTGTCTAAACGGTCAATGCTGTCATATGGTAAAGAGGAATCCAGCATTTCCTCATGCAAAACATGATATTCAACTTCATATGCATGAAGCTGTTTAGAGATATCCATTTCAAACACCTGTTGAAATAAATCCAAGACAGAACATTAATTACTTTTAGCATTGGTTTATTTGGCTGTTTGTATTATTTACTAATACAGTAGTTTTGAGAGTATTCATTTCAAACATTTTACAAATACTAAAGGCTTCTTTTAGTGTTTAATTGTATATTTAGTGTTTAATTGTATATTATGACTGTCAGTCAGTCATTGTCCAACCCGCTATATCCTAACACAGGGTCACGGGGGACTGCTGGAGCCAATCCCAGCCAACACAGGGCGCAAGGCAGGAACAAACCCCGGGCAGGGCGCCAGCCCACCGCAGGGCACACACACACACACAGACCATATGATGACAATTTTTCTACATTATGTTCAGGTGTATGATGATCAACTTTTTTTCAATTTGAAATCAGTAAAGTGTAACAAGAACAAACTGCTAAGACAATATGGATTATTGCCTATAACAGTATAATCTCTTCATACCTGAGCAACAATCTTTTCCATGTGGGCAACTGTCAGATTTGGGATAGTGTTCTTCATGAAATCCACAATGGACTCAAAACCATCACACTCCATAATGCGAGATTCGTGACTGCTCAGCAGACTAAGTGCAATTTTAAGGATGACTTCTGTACCTTGCAAAAATATAATATCTACCAAACACAAAAAAGAAATCATGCTATGTAACTGTGACTTTGCATTTCACACATGTCGTTAAGTATTAAAATGAGTGGTAAAAAGATGAAAAGCATTCTGATGTCAGACAAATATATTTTTCCCACTTATCGACACTACACTTATATTACCAAATGAATCATAATACTAGTGAAGGTTCATCATTTTAGAAAACTTATGTCATTTATATCTACTAGCCAATTAAATCTTCTCACTGACATGGACACTACTGCATTCAGGGAACAGGGACAATCTGGTTTGTTCATGGCTGGGCTTTCAGAATACAAATAAAAATTCCAATGTATTGCTTACATATGGGTGGTTATGATTTGCTAGGCTCCATGACAAAAACTAGGACTCAGAGCTCCAATAAAGTCTAGAAATCAAAATCCTCCTTATCCCAAAGGTATGTGGCCTTCAGAAACCATAAAAGTTGAAAAGGCTACAAAATCACAAAATTCAAAAGACACAAGGGAACTGTGAAAATAGTGTTCCATTATATTTAAAAATTCAATTGCTGAAAAATTCAAGAAAAATACGATCAAAAACAAAAGTCAAAAGAACAAACTGGTAAGTCTCAAAGGCAAAAAAACCTAAAAGCAAAACCACGACGTTCGTGACTTAAAAAATGTTACTTCTATAACAAGGCCAAAGTAATCAGAAAAAAAAACATTCAGAAAAGAAAATCCAAGACATAGAGATAAACAACAGTAGTATCCAGTAATGCTGTAGCAAGGGACTGACCACACTCAGAATAATATAAAGACTTGACAGCAGTCCCCCAGCGGCAACATCAGAAAGCCCAATCTCCAGAGTCTCAATAAACAAAACAAAAAGAACATATTAAACAGAACTAGGAACATAACTAATACAATAATATAAGAAAGATTATAAAACATAATATTTATTAAGAAGTATAACACAAAAAGGGAAACAAAAAACATTCAATAACAAAATTTACAAAATAATACTACATTTCAGATACAGTGAAAAAGACTAAATAAAAAAAAAAACACACTTGAACCAGGGATGAAACATTGGATATTCCTTAAGAATAGCACATAGATTTCTTCTGGTTTGGACACTACCTGTGTAACATTTCTGTATTCTTCTTTTGTTTGCACAAATTTCTCTGCAGATACTCGTCTTCTCCCCATATCTCAAAAACTGCTTGCTTGGTTAGCAGACAGTTTTGGTTGTACAGTATGAGCGAGTGTGTATGTTTGAAAATATGCCTTACAGTAACCTGGTGCCTCAGTCAATGTTAGGTGCTGCATTGAAATCGATGCTCAAGCTCCCAACAACAGTATCTTTAATATACTATCCGTTTCCCATAGCTCTGCCCACGTAGTAGTGAAACAGGACAAACTTTAAAAATCAATAAACAAAAAGATATCGCTAGCCAAGCGGAGGCAAGTTATGTTCCAAAACACAGAGGTAGACTGACTCCCCACTCCTGACGTCACATTTACCCCTCCCCTCGGATTAGTGTGAATATATCGCTCCTGCAAGCGAACTATGATTCTTAGCACGATGAGAGAAGTCGCAAAATCAACCGAAATGTTCAAGCAAATTCTAGAAAAAAACCTGATCTAAATCTGTTAAGTAATTCTCTCATTCGCTAGCTAAGCAGATGTAAGATATGCCCCGAGGCTGGCTTGTGAGTGAGAAGGGCCCCACTTTGCCTCCTCCCCTCGGTCCATTGTGTCTCTCTTGGATTCACACAAATAAATCGGTATCGCAAGCGATGAGAGAGGTCGCAAAATCAACCAGAATGTTCAAGCAAATTATAGAAAAAATCCCAATCTAAATCCGCTAAGTAGTTCTCTCGTAAAAAGCAGACAGACATACAGACAGACATTGGATTTTATATATATAGAGATATATAGGTTCAGTAAATAGAAAAAAGGATATATGACTATATATGGCATAATAAAACTTAAAAAAAACCCTGCACTCAAAGGTTTGCATTAATGGAAGGTATGAACAAATGATGAATGGATCATCCCCTGGCTTTATACCATTTACAAGCTAAGCAAATAAGGGATACTGCACCAATTTTTCATGATTTGATTAAATAAAATTTAAATATATTTTTATAATTATGATAAACACTTACCAAAAACCCTTGCTACAAAGTTCAGTTGAAATTGTGAAGCAAAGAGTGTTAGAAACCAGGGAGCAGCATAGAGACTAGGAGTAATATCATTCCCTTCCAGATGATCATAGAGATCTCTGTGGTAGTCATGGAGGAGCCTAGATAGCTGATACATCTGAATCTGTTAGTAGAAAATTCAGAGACATGTTTGACAAATACACATTTTAAAATTGCAAAAAGCCATGATTATACATTTGATTGTTTCTTGTTTTTATATAATGAGACTCAAGAAAATGCAATTTACTGTTAACATTTATATTAAGTATAAAGTATGAAAACATGGCAAAATATATAGCATTACCAAAAAGCAACATTCATTATAATTAAATAAGAATCAGGTAAATCTAATATAATTGCACATAATTATGGTTATATTTCTATAGTTTTATCTATGTAAAAATTTGTGTGACAAGAATAATTTTCCATAATGGCAAGACCAAATGAGATCAAATTCTTTGAAAAGAGCTACAAAAGGACACAAAAATGTTTATCAACAAAACAAAATGAAAAACACACACACAAGACTAGTCATATTTATTGTCTTCATTTTAATCAGAAAAGGAAACCAAGAACAGGTTATATGTATCCAAACATATGATAACTTTAGTTGTAAACGGCAAACCTTTTGTCTCTTACCTGTAGTGATATCATATCAGGCTTATACTGTTTACGGAAGCCCAGGTCATACATAAGGAACTTAAGCATTTCAAAAGCTTGATGTTCACTCATATGTAGAAGGAGAACTCCAGCCACAAAGCTAATCCCTTGGCAATAGCCCACCTCTTTGTCCAACAGAGAGTAGGCCTTCAAGAGGTTAAAAAGAGAGAGCTGCCCAGCTCCAAGTTGTGTAGAGAAATACTGGTGGGTGGGGAATGTCCGTCCTAAAGATTGATGGAAGTAAAACAGAATTGAAGCATGTACAAGGTGTTAAAAAGACAGAAACAATTCAGAATGTAGCAAAACACAAGCTCTCTGGATTTTACTAGTGGAGAAAGAGCTCAGTTTGTAAAACTGAACATGTAAAACAAAGCAATCATGATTCTGATAATGGTACAATGTTTCTGAAACAATAATTAAAAGCCGAAGTGACCTTGGAGTAAGTCATGTTGTAGTAAAAGAGTTTTACAAATAATTTGTAATAATTTAAATTATGTTAATTGTTTTTTGTTGTTATTTAATTATTGCAATAGAAGACATCATTAATTCAAAATCACACAGCAAATCCATAACACTAATTTAAAGTAACAGTACATCAGAAGGCCAAACAAATAAAATGAAGTCATGTATTAAATACAGCAAACACAACCAAGAAAAAAATCATCTTAAATCTGATCACAATTTAACCCATTTTATAGCCACTTATTTAATTTAGAAATGCTAAATATGCATGCATATAGAAGAAATGCCAGGTGACAAAGGTTTTGAACCCTAAGTGACAAAGTCAGAAGATTAGTGTCCCTAAGTACTTTGTCAGTACTCCGTCAGTACTCCAAATGCTTTGGAAAAAGTAAAACAAATGTACAATACACTCTGTTAAACAATGTATTATGTATTTATTGTTCTGATGCAAATCCATTCTCTAGCTGTACACCTTGTAGTTTTGCAAGTCAAATTCTGGGATAACTTGTGATGCCTATTGCATGATGTTGAAAACCTAACCAACAGAGCTCTAAAACTCATTAATAATTAAAAATTATAAACAACTACTTGCACTGAACTTACCTTTAGTCACTTACAAACTGCTCATACTTCTTGAATTTAAACCAAAAGGGTGTTACTTAGTCACTTTCATTTTACTAGCATTCTTATTAATTGTGATACAACACTTTGAATCATTTTCAGCACTAACCCTCGGAAAGTTATCTGGGTGTGCACTCCCACAGATGAATGTCTCTAATCAAAGAACATTTTTAAAAGTAAATATCAAGACTTCTTGGTGTTAGGATTAATTTTGGAATTATGTGACTACTTGAAAAAGCCACAGCACCACAATATAAGTCAAGAAACAATTGTAAACATACTGGCCAAAAAGAGGTGCAAAAATGAATAATCCTAATGGAGAAATTTTAAAAGCAATTAAAGGTTGGATCCGAAACAGGGAGACAGTGGTGGCGTCACAGATCACATGACTGGAATCAAGCGTAGCAACAGCAGTAAACAGCATGGTCATTGCCATTCAATGACCAAAACACAATGGCAGCAGCTACACTAAAGCAATAAACATATGGCATTAAAAAATAACAATCACAATTATAAGAAGAAGAAATTCAACTTAATTAAATACATAAATGTATTATAGAGAGACAGACCGACAGAGCTAGCTAGATAGATAGATAGATAGATAGATAGATAGATAGATAGATAGATAGATAGATAGATACTTTACTTATCCTTATATTCACCACACAGAGTTGATTGCACTACTGTCTTACAGAAGAAACAGACCGCATTTATGTGTTCTCCAGGTATTTCCATAACATTTTTCTTCTTGTACTATGACGTTAGTCTCACACTCCAAAAATAAACATTTTATACTGGCCCTATATGAGTAAGTGTGGACTGGTGTATGCATGTTGAATTGGTACCAAAATCACCGGCACCAGGTGCCTTGTACCCAGTTCTTCTTGGATTGGTACCTGCCTATGTAATTCTCTACTGGTTTAGGTGCTGAAGAAAGATGGTAAAAATCCTTGAATTTGGACATCAGATGTCTAAATATACAGTTAAATAATTCAATTCAATTGAAAATTTAAATAAAGATTTCTGTGTTTTACAAACTTGGTATGTAATTGTATGTGTTAAATTTTAAGGAATCCTTAATTTGAAAAGTTAACAAATTAATAAAAAAATCCAAATCCTTCAATTCATTTAAGAAGTTATAATTTAATTTTTTGCAGATATTTATATGGTGAATTTTATGCACAATTTTGTCAGTTTTAATGTAGTGACTGAAGTATTTTAGAGTTTTGGTGCCCCTTTGTATTTTTACTGGCTAAACTGTTCTGCGTGCCTAGAGACACCATAATTGTGTGAAGACTGATAAAGCCTGTCTTTTCTGCAGGGATGTGGCCAAACATCACCCCAAATTATCATCGCCATAATATTTTCCCAGACTGAATATTACTTCCAGGAAATATTACTACATATTTTGGACTATCAGAACTACACCAAAAGAATTCTTACCTGTTCTCTGCCTTGATGATAAATTAGCTCTACCACATTCCATGTTGTAATTTAGCAATTTTATGCCTGAACATGTTTGCACAAACCTAATTTTGTTTCTTTTATAAACTCTACAACCAACCACATGACAGCTGTACATCTGAATTTGCATTCTGCTGAGGTCTGCAAGGCTAGACTCTATTAAACTGAATACTTTGCCAAGTACTTAAGCAGTTGCAAATTATTAAATTCTGCTGAATGAAAGTACATTTTTACAATTTCTACATATTTTAAATTAAAACTAATTTTAGTTTTTTGGCATGTCAAATTTAGTATGTGTCTTCAAATCAATTAGAGGAAAATAACAAAGCATGCTGCTACAAATATATATTTAATGGGCTTAGTCCAAATTCTGCAGTTTCACTCCTGAATTCCAAAGACATGGATGTTATGTTAACTGGCAACTCTAAGATGGCAATGTCTGAGTGAGTGTAGGTACAGTTAGGTCCATAAATATTTGGACAGAGACAACATTTTTCAAATTTTGGTTCTGTACAATCCACAATAAATTTTAAATGAAACAACTCAGATGCAGTTGAAGTGCAGACTTTCAGCTTTAATTCAGTGGGTTGAACAAAAAGATTGCATAAAATGTGAGGCAACTAAAGCATTTTTTTAACACAATCCCTTCATTTCAGGGGCTCAAAAGTAATTGCAAAAATTAAATAACTGGAAGTAAAATGTTCATTTCTAATACAATGACAGCCTGAAGTCTTGAACTCATTGACATCACCAGATGCTGGGTTTCCTCCTTTTTAATGCTCTGCCAGGCCTTTACTGCAGCGGCTTTCAGTTGCTGTTTTTGTGTGCCTTTTTGTCTGAAGTTTAGTCTTCAACAAGTGAAATGCATGCTCAATTTGGTTAAGATCAGGTGACTGACTTGGCCATTCAAGAACATTCCACTTCTTTGCTTTAATAAACTCTTGGGTTGCTTTGGCTGTATATTTTGGGTCATTGTCCACCTGTATCATGAAATGCCGTCCAATCAATTTGACTGCATTTAGCTAGATCTGAGCAGACAGTATGTCTCTAAACACCTCAGAATTCATTCAGCTGCTTCTGTCCTGTGTCACATCATCAATAAACACTAGTGTCCCAGTGCCACTGGCAGCGATCACACTGCCTCAACCATGTTTTACAGATGATGTGGTATGCTTTGGATAATGAGCTGTTCCACAACTTCTCCATACTTTTTTCTTGCCATCATTCTGGTAGAGGTTGATCTTGGTTTCATCTATCCAAAGAATGTTTTTCCAGAACTGTGCTGGCTTTTTTAGATGTTCTTTTGCAAAGTCCAATCTAGCCTTTATATTCTTGAGGCTTATGAGGGCTTGCACCTTGCAGTGTACCCTTTGTATTTACTTTCAAGCAGTCTTCTCTTTACGGTAGAATTGGATATTGATACGCCTACTCCCTGGAGAGTGTTGTTCACTTGGTTGGCTGTTGGCTCTTCACCATGGAAGTGATTCTGCGATCATCCACCACTATTGTCATCCGTGGACGTCCAGGTCTTTTTGCGTTGCTGAGTTCACCAGTGCTTGCTTTCTTTCTCAGGATGTACCAAACTGTAGATTTTGCCACTTGTAATATTGTAACAATTTCTCGGATGGGTTTTTTCTGTTTTCGCAGCTTAAGGATGGCTTCTTTCACCTGCATGGAGAGCTCCTTTGACTGCATGTTGTCTGTTCACAGCAAAATCTCCCACATGCAAGCACCACACCTCAAATCAACTCCAGGCCTTTTATCTGCTTAACTGATAATGACGGACTTGCCCACACCTGCCCATGAAATAGCCTTTAAGTCAATTGTCCAATTACTTTTGAGCCTCTGAAATGAAGGGATTCTGTTAAAAAATGCTTTAGTTGCCTCACATTTTTATACAATCGTTTTGTTCAACCCACTGAATTAAAGCTGAAAGTCTGCACTTCAACTGCATCTGATTTGTTTCATTTAAAATTCATTGTGGTAATGTATAGAACCAAAATTAGAAAAAAGTTATCTCTGTCCAAATATTTATGGACCTAACTGTATATGTTTCAGGTTAACCTGCAATAAACTAACTGCTTACATGAACTGGATCAGCAATATAGAAAATGCATGGAGAGATTTATATATATTCACAGTAAAAGTGGTGGAAAGCTTACCAAGATCAACAAGAATGGCATGCTGTTGTGCAGTAAGCTGTTTTAAAAGGTCCTTGTAGGATATATCAGGAGGTTGCTGTTTACATGGAAGCCTGTGCCTTAAACGGTACTGGGCAGCTAAAAACTGCCAGATCTCTCCACGACGATTCTTTGGAACACCTAATACAAAATAAAAGCACATTTTTACTTTCACGTTACACTTTTCTAAAGAGGTCCATTATATAAAAAAGATACAATATATTTTTTGCAAGTACTGCTTCTGGTTTGCCAATCAGCTTTTGATTTATTAAATACCAGCATGACACTAAACATTTTTATATAAAAAGCACAAGTAAAGTATACAAATTATTACTTGAAAAAAATATTGATACATTTTATATTTACATAATAAATACATAATTTTAAAAGAGTATTTCAGTTTACATATACTCTTATTTCTTCATTCTTTTAAAGGTAACAAAGTATAACTTAGACCTGACCATGAGCAACAAAAGTCCTAGAAATACAGTACCTTGACTAAGAACAGAGTAGATTTCCTCCATATCAAACCGAACCTTTGAACGACTAGGTATGCTCAGCTTTTTCTCCCATATTGCAAGCACTTCCATTGGACACTGACCAACTTCCTGATAATCAAGCTTAATTTTCCTGCTTTGTAGCTCATCCCTACTCGCTGCAAAGCAAAATACATTTTATATTAAAATTGCATATGAAAAAGTACTTTAAATTTTGAAAAGCTGTAATAAATACAGAGTTGCACAGTGGTTAGTGGTAAGCTTTACAACTCCAGGAGACTGGACTAAAATTCACTGCTGTTAATTTAAAGTTGCAGAACAACCTATCTTGGTTCAAATAAATGTACTGTGCAATGGTCATTCATCTACAGCATGTGTGATAGAATCTGGCTCTTTGCAACCCTTAACTGGTCATTATCAGGTTGGATAGAGAATGTAACTTATGTTACTTAGATATGATCAAAATAAAACCCAGTACTAAAGTTATAAAAGGAAAGAATTATAGGGTAATTTAAGGAAAATTATTTTCCGTCACTGTAAATTCTGATTAAGTCTATAAATATCATGTTTAAACTGTATGTATTTTTAGTAAACAGCTACTTTCACATTGCATTTAATTGAAAACAAAAATTTACATTATCTCTAGAAGATCACAAGTAAAAATAAAAAATAATACCCTAAAGCCTCCTGTTGTGTGTACTGCCACTTCATTTAACAGCATGAGCCTGCCCAGCTTTGTACACCCACATGGGCATAACCATTTTGAAAAACTATAACTAATGTAATCTATTATGCAACTCAAGGAAATTTACAGGATGCTAGTATATACAAGAATGTAAATATTCAGAAACATCTCAAGTTAGTTAACAGTTTCATTTGACTTTTTGAAGACTGCTCAGAATAGTTTTCTATAATAATGCTATAATAGTGCTGTACTGCTTTTAGCATTTGGAATGTTTCAAAACTGTTATCTTTTGATTCAGCAGAAACATCCATAAACAGCTGTGAAATTATATGTGTGTGTGGTATAGCATCAAGTCAATGAAACTTCTGAGATATTGATCTGGTTAGTTAAGTAGCAGAGGGGGTGGTTAATCAGTTTCAGCTGCTTAGGTGTTAATGAAATTAACAACAGGTGCACTAGAGGGGCAACAATGAGATGACCCCAAAACAGGAATGGCTTAAAAGGTGGAGGTCACTGACATTTTCCCCTCATCTCTTCTGACTGTTTTTTCACTAGTTTTGCATTTGGCTATAGTCATCGTCACTACTGGTAGCATGAAGCAATACCTGGACCCTACAGAGGTTGCACAGGTAGTCCAACTTCTCCAGGATGGCACATCAATATGTGACATTGCCAGAAGGTTTGCTATGTCTCCCAACACAGTCTCAAGGGCATGGAGGAGATGCCAGGAGACATGCAGTTACTCTAAGAGAGCTGGACAGGGCTGTGGAGGGTCCTTAATCCATCATTAGGTCCTACAAAATGACCTCCAGCAGGCCACTGGTGTGAATGTCTCTGACCAACCAATCAGAAACAGACTATATGAGGGTGGCCTGAGGGCTCAATTGACATTTGCCATAGAATACCAGAATTGGAAGGTCCACCACTGGCGCCCTGTACTTTTCAAAGATGAGAACAGGTTCACCCTGAGGACATGTGACAGACGTGAAAGGGTCTGGAGAAGCCGTGGAGAATGTCATGCTGCCTGTAACATTCTTCAGCATGGTTGGTTTGGTGGTGGGTCAGTGATGGGGAGACATATCCATGGAGGGACGCACAGACCTCTACAGGCTAGATAACAGCATCTTGACTGCCATTAGGTATCGGGATGAAATCATTGGACTCATTGTCAGATCCTATGCTGGTGCAGTGGGCCCTGGGTTCCCCCTGGTGCATGACAATGCCCAGCCTCATGTGGCATGAGTACGCAGGTAGTTTCTAGAGGATGAAGGAATTGATACCACTGACTGGCCCCCATGCTTGCCTGACCAAAATCTAATAGAACACCCCTGGAACATTATGTTTTGATCCATCCGGCACTGCCAGGTTGCACCTCAGACTGTCCAGGAGCTCAGTGATGCCCTGGTCCAGATCTGGGAGGAGATCCCAAGGAAACCATCTGTCGTCTCATTAGGAGCATGCCCTGACGTTGTGATGAAATCATGGTCTCTTTTGACGTTGTGTCGCTATACAACATGATACCGATTCATCTAGCCACAGAAACACTATAAATGAAACTGGAAAGTGACCCCACTAAAGAGACAAGAACTAAACTGTCAATTAAAGACATAATGCACGTAATATCACTCTGCCAAAAAACTCACTTTCATTTCAACAGCAAATACTACACTCAGAAAGAAGGCATGCCAATGGGATCGCCGTTATCAGGACTTCTAGTAGAACTGGTAATGCAGCGATTTGAAAACGTGGCTCTATCTCAGTTCACACTCAAAATTTGGATATGCTATGTGGACGACACATTCGTCATAATAAAAAACGATCAGCTGAATAAATTCTACAACCACATCAACTCAATATCCCCGGCAATCTAATTCACAATGAAGAAAGAAATTAACCAACACAACAGCTTCCTGGACATCTACATTGAAAGAAATAATGACGCCACCCTGACCACTAGTGTTTACCATAAAGAATGCTACGCATGCAAGATATTACACTTCGCCAGCAACCACCTAATATCTCATAAACGGAGCTGTGTTAAAACTCTATTCAGAAGAGTCCAGGATACGAAGGAAACAAAAATGAAAGAGAGACACTATCTCTTCCACCTTTTTACTTCAAACGGATATTCAAAAACATTCATTAATCGAAGCCTACACAGAAGACACCAAAAAACTCAACAAACAATTGACTTGAATCAGAACTCCCACCCCACCTGGCACTCACTCCCTTATCACCATAATGTGTCTGAAGGTGCAGCACGCATCCTGGCCAAGTCAGGTGTCAGAATAGCACACAAACCCACAAACAATCTGCGCACGGTCCTCTTTAATGCTAAAAACAAGAAATCGACAGCAGAAACACGAAACGCAGAGTATAGCAGTCCATGCAGTTCGTGCTCAGCGGTATACATTGGACAAACTTCAAAAAGAATCGCAACACGTATACAGGAACACCGCAATGCCGTCAGAAGAAAGGACCAACTATCATTGATCTACACGCATACTAAATCAACAGGACATACATTTAATTGGGACGATGTACAAGTAAAATTTAAAGCCAATAATAAAAGTGCCAGAGAGCTGGCTGAATCCTGGTTATCAAATGAGAACGCCATCAACAGACACTTGGACATAAATCCATAATATGCAAACTTAAGAAGAACTTATTCATAATAAACAAGACTTTACACCCAATAACACAACCCCCCCGACCACACGGACCTAGCCACCCCGCAAAAAGTAAGTTATTGCTATATATTGACTTTGATTCTTATAAGTCTAAGCATTATCCTCTGATGAAGACCCCTCGTAGGGGTTGAAAGCTCAGGAATAAAAACTACTTTATGATACGTGATTCATTTTCTCCCTTTGTGGATCTCCAGCTGCAAATATATATATATATATATATACATATATATATATATATATATATATACACATATATATATATACACATATACATATATATATATATATATATATATATATATATATATATATATATATACTAATAAAAGGCAAAGCCCTCACTGACTGACTCACTGACTCATCACTAATTCTCCAACTTCCCGTGTAGGTAGAAGGCTGAAATTTGTCACGTTCATGGCAGGCTCATTCCTTACAGTTTAGTTTCGAAATTCTACGCATAATGGTCATAAATAGAAGCTATTTTTCTCCATTTACTGTAATGGAGTTGAGCTCAAAAGCTGTGGGGGGCGGGGTTTCGTGTGACATCATCACGCCTCTCACGTAATCACGCATTACGTAGAAAACCAGGAAGAGCTACAAAATGCGCTGAAGAAAACATGCATTATATAATTAAGAAGGCAGCGAAACAATTAGAAGCGAGCGAATGACATATAAAACCATATTCAGCGCTCATGTGAACTGACGCAGTACGCAGACAAAAAGCAACAGTTCCAAAGAGTGCTGAACAAAAACTGAATTACACTGCTACGCTCAAATAGACAAACCGCACGCCGTGGCGCAATAGTAAAGGCTTCGCCTCTAGCGCCGACGTCCGAGGTTCGATTCCCGAGAGGGGATGCACTAAGTATGTACGCGAGCTTCTCGATTCATTTTAGCCTCGCATCCCCTTGGTTGGAGACGTATGAAAAAATATGTGGTTAACGCAGAAAGACAGATCACCAATTGAAGCTTTATGAATAATGGATACTTCATTTGCGATCAATGATTGTTTTGGTAAAGCCATACTCAGTGTATTCATTAGATGAACGGTAAAAAAGTAAGAGCAAGGGGAGGGTAACTTATTGAGGCACACAGGCAAAACCACAATAGCACGCGGGCTCGATGTACTGTAGTGCGTCAACTCGATCTGAATTGCGCGATCACATTCGAAAAAATATTTCTTTTCAAGTTCTATTTAGTCCATATGTGTCAAACTCAAGGCCCACGGGCCACATCCGGCCCAGCGTGTAATTATATCCGGCCCGCGAGATCATTTTATATACTGTATTATTGTTATTAATGGCCTGGGATATGAAGCGCTGGTAACACAATAAACTACAGATCCCATAATGCAGCGCTTCAGCTGCCTTGCCGAACACTTACCGCGTTAATCAAGTCTAGCTTATGATGCTGCAAGTTATTGCGAAGCTAGCCCACACGATGCCAAAGAAAAAAGGTGATTATGAACATAGAGCCTTTTTAAAAACCGATGGGAGGCTGAGTATATGTTTACTGATATTGCCGGTAAACCCGTGTGTCTCATTTGTGGAGCTAATGTGGCTGTAATTACAGAATTTAATCTAAGACGGCACTATGAGACAAAACATCAAGACAACCTGAAAGACCTGAATGCAATGCACAAGATTCGGAAAGCAGAAGAGTTAAAGAAGAATCTGACACTTCAGCAGACATTTTTACCCGTGCACAATCACAAAGTGATTTCAAGTGAAGCTACTTTTATGGGAGACACAAATGCACCAGTGCAACTTGCCCCATTTTCCCTGTTGCCAAGTAATGTTGAACCAAATCGGCACAACGGTGTTCCCAAACACACACTTTGCTGATAAATTGAGCGCACTGCGCACTGAGTTCGCACGGCGCTTTGGTGACTTTGAAGAACAAAAAAAGAATTTTGAGCTGTTTCGCCACCCATTTGCCGTCGATGTGGAAACTGCACCTGTGCAGATTCAGATGGAGGTGATTGAGCTGCAGTGTAATGGCACATTAAAGGCCAAGTACGATACTGCAGGGCCCGCACAGTTTATTCACTCCATTCCCGCAAAAATGATCCAGCTCCGTCTACATGCGGCTCGAAACTTGTGCATGTTTGGTAGCACATATCTGTGTGAGAAGCTCTTCTCAGTCATGAAGACTAACAAAACAGCACACAGGAGTCGCCTCACTCATGAGCACCTGCAGTCCATCCTGAGTATCTCCACAACACAGAACCTCACACCAAACATAAATGAACTTGTTGCCAAAAAAAGATACCAGGCATCCAGCTCTGATAAAATGACATAAGAGCAAAGACAACTGAATGGTTTGATTTGTTATTGCTGAAAAGAACAAATTTTATTTATATTTCCAGGTTTTGTTATGCAGCATGTTCATATTTGAATTTGTATAATTTTGACAGGATATAATTTTATGGAGAGCAAAATCTTTTGGGATATTTAAAATTTAACTTTATTTTTTATATAAAATTACATAAGAGTAAAGAAATTTGAATGTTTGTTCTTTTAACGTTTACATTATTTCTTTTTCTTTTTTTTTTTTTTATTTATTAATTTTGTTACAATCAATACATAGCAATCAAGTTTTACAAAAAAAAGAATTATGCTAAGAACAGATCGATCCCCACCCTTGAGAGAGAGAGCAAGCCAAACGGTGTAAAATTTAAGGCTTTTAAAAATACCTAAATCAACAAATTCTCTGTGCTTTATAAAATCATTTCAAAATATTACTGATTAGATCCTGCCATGTTTTGAAAAAAGTCTGCACAGATCCTCTAACTGAGTATTTGATTTTTTCCAATTTTAAATAATATAACACATCAGTTTCCCACTGACTTAAAAGAGGAGAGTTTGGGTTCTTCCAGTTTATCAGAATAAGTCTGCGTGCCAACAGTGTAGTGAATGCAATCACAGTTTGTTTGTCTTTCTCCACTTTAAGACCCTCTGGAAGAACCCCAAACACAGCTGTTAATGGGTTAGGAGGGATTGTGAGTCCAAGACTGTCTGAGAGGTAATTAAAAATTTTTGTCCAGAATAATGTTAATTTGGAGCAGGCCCAGAACATGTGACCTAGTGAGGCTGGGGCTTGGTTGCAACGTTCGCAGGTTGGATCATGCCCTGGAAACATTTTGAGAGTTTTAGTCGAGACAGATGTGCTCGATATATAATTTTGAGTTGTATAATTGTATGCTTTGCATATGGAGCTTGAGTGAATTCTCTGCATTGCTACTTTCCACTCCTTTTCTGATATATTAATTGAGAGGTCATTTTCCCAGTGTCCTCTTGGATCTTTGAAAGGAAGGGATTGTAAAAGGATTTTATATATTGTAGAGATGGAGTCTAACTCCTTGAAATTGAGCAATAATTTTTCCAGCGTGGATGAGGGTGCAAGATGAGGAAAATCTGGAAGGTTCTGTTTAACAAAGTTCCTGATTTGAAGATAGTGAAAGAAATTTGTAGCTGGAATGTTAAATTTGGAATGTAATTGTTCATAGGATGCAAAGACGTTGTCTATATAAAGATCTCTAAGCAAGTTAATTCCAAATTTTTTCCAGATATTAAAAACTGCATATGTTTGTGAGGGTTGAAAGAGGTGGTTCTTTTGCAGGGTGCCACAGAAAGAAGCTTCTCCGTCTTAAAATGCTTTCTACATTGGTTCCAGATTCTAAGTGAGTGGAGCACAATTGGGTTATTAGTGTATTGCCGATAGCGTGTGTTTATTGGAGCACAAAGCAAGGAATACAAAGAAGTACTGCAGGATTTTACTTCTATTGCGGTCCATGCCTGTGTATGTTCTTCTATTTGTGTCCAGGTTCTTATCGACTGTATATTTGCGCCCAGTAATAAAACTGGAAGTTAGGTAGAGCCATGCCGCCTTCTGCCTTTTGTCTTTGTAGGGTCGCTCTTTTGATGCGTGGATGTTTAGAATTCCAAATAAATGAGGTTATTGTTGAATCTAATTGCTTAAAGAACGATTTATTAATGTATATTGGTATGTTTTGAAATAAAAAGGAGCTTAGGAAGAATATTCATCTTAACAGTGTTAATTCTTCCAGCTAGTGTGAGATGAAGGGTTGACCATCTATGCAAGTCTTGTTTAATTTTTTCCATACAGACGACGAAATTTTGTTGATAAAGAGCTTTATGTTTACTTGTGATGTTTACCCGAGGTATTTAAACTGTTCTGCAATGATAAAAGGAAGGGTGTCTAATCTAATATTATATGCTTGAATTCACGGAAAGAGTACACTTTTATTCAGATTAATTCTGAGACCAGAGAGCTTTTGAAATTCTGTGAGTGCTGTTAAGACTGCAGGCACAGAATTTTCTGGATCCGATATATACAGTACCATGTCATCTGCATATAATGAGATTTTCTGTTCCAGTCCTTCTCTGCTAATCCCCTTTATCTGATCAGTATTTCGACAATGTATTGCCAGTGGTTCAATGGCAATTGCAAACAGCAGTGGTGACAAAGGGCATCCTTGTCTTGTGCCACGTTCTAGTTTAAAGTAGTCTGAGCAAATGTTATTGATGCAAACTGAAGCTTCTGGGTTAGTATACAGTAATTTAATCCATGCACAAATGTTGGGCCAAACCCAAACTTCTCCAAAATAGTAAAAGGTATTTCCATTCAATCATGTCGAATGCTTTTCTGCATCCAATGATAATAATATTTCTGGGGTGTTTGATTTAGTTGGTGAGTATATTACATTAAACAGGCGTCGAAGATTTGAAGATAAGTGTCGGCCCCTAATAAATCCAGTTTGGTCTTGTGATATTACTGAGGGAGCACTTTCTCCATCCTTCTAGCTATGATTTTAGAGAGTATTTTAACGTCGTTATTCAGAAGTGAAATTGGTCTGTATGATGCACATTGTAATAAGTCCTTATTTTGTTTTGGAAAGACAGTGATTAGTGCTTGGCGAAAGGTTTGTGGAAGAGATTGGTTATCTCTGGCTTCTGTAAATGTTGCTAATAGGAGGGAGCTAGCTGAGCGGAGAATTTCTTGTAAAACCTCTGCAGGGTAGCCATCAGGGCCTGCTGCTTTTCCACCTTGGAGTGACTTTATAGCATCCAGTAATTCTGATAATGACAGAGGTTTATCGAGCTCCTCCACACTAATAGCGTCAATTTGTGGTATCTGTAATTTATCCAGAAATGCATTAGATTGTATATTGTCTTCTTTAAACTCAGTAGTATATAGGGATTTATAGTAGTCTCTAAAAGTGTACATTATATTTTTGTGTTCGATGATTTTATCTCCATTCGTGTTAGTAATTACGAGATTGCGTTGCGCACTTCTTGCTTGTGAATTTGTTGCGCTAAAAGCTTATTAGCTTTCTCTCCATGTTCATAATAATGATGTCTGGATTTGTAAATTAGTTGTTCGGTTTCTTTAGTTGTCAAGAGGTTTAATTCTGAATGTAGAGCCTGCCTCCTCTTATGTAGAGTCTCGCTTGGTAGTCTGGCATGTTCTTCATCTATTTTAGTAATTTCGCTTTTATCTCTGCTACTTTCTTCGCGGGATTTATTTCTGTGGGAAAGATATGAGATAATCTGTCCTCTTAAGAAGGCCTTAAGAGTTTCCCAGAGTATTCCTGCAGAGATCTCAGGGGATGTATTTGTCTCTAGAAAGAATTCAATTTGTTTGGATATAAATTCAGTACAATTCTCGTCAGCTAATAGAAGCGGATTGAGGCGCCATCTGCGGGTGAGTGTATGGGGCTTAGTAATTTCAGCTCCAAGATCATCGGAGCATGGTCTGAAATAACAATAGCATCGTATTTACAAGATTTAATCTTAGGCAAGAAGTTATTATCTATAAAGAAGTAATCAATCCTTGAGTAGCAATGATGTACTGGTGAGTAGAAAGAATATGTTCTTGAATTTGGGTTTAAAAACCCCCAGGGATCTGATAAGTTGTGATCAGTTATAAACTTTGTAATTATCTTTGCGGTGTTTGTTGCGTTCCCCTGTGGAGGAAGTCTTATCTAAAAGTGGATTTAGAACACAATTAAAGTCCCCAGCCATTATAAGTTTATGAGTGTTCAGATTGGGAATGGATGCAAATAAATTTTGTATAAATTCCTTATCATCAACATTAGGTGCATAAACATTTATCAAAATCATTTTACAGTTAGATAAGTCTCCCATGACCATCACATATCTCCCTTCAGGATCCAATACTACATCTGATGCTACAAATGGTACTGTTCTATGTATGAGAATTCCCACCCCTCTAGTTTTCTTTGTAAAACTAGAATGGAACATTTGGCCAGTCCAGTCTTTTGCAGCGGAACTGATCCTTACTTAGTAAGTGGGTTTCCTGTAAAAATACTATTTTAGCATTTAGACCTGTTAGGTGAGAAAGTACTTTCTTTCTCTTTAATTCGTGATTCAGGCCTTTAACATTCCAGCTTACGAAGTTAACTGTCCCATCATGGAGACACTGATTCTGAGTTTTTGGTGTCATATTATAGTCTTAACTGGAAGTGAAATAGTTTAGGTCTTAATTTCCTATTCCCCCAAGAGTTGTTGCCATGCAGCTTATTATTACGTTGATAGTTATAATTATAAAGATTGAGATGATAGATTAGATATAGATCAAGCCTGCTCTCTTTCTCTTCCCCTTAACCCCCACCCTCCCTTTTGCCTCCCCAGGTGAGGCTAAAACCCACTTCATGCAGTCCCAGTCCTCTGACATACCCAGAGACAGAGCACGTCCAAAGCACATCAAGCCCCCATGCAGTGGCGCTTTAAGGTTAAAAGATAGAGATATCTGTTACCAATATAGTCTTTAAAAGAGGAAAAAGAAAGAAAAGAATTTTGCACTATATATATATATATATATATATATATATATATATATATATATATAATCTTCATCAATTTTAGTGCATTAAGATGATATCCCCAGATAATAAACCCAGGTGATGGTGTTAAAGATGTGTCCAAAACAAGCATAACAAGTCTTAATGCAGTAATAGCAATAACAGCAAACCAAGGGTATGATATTGAACAGTCTCATTTAGGGTACACATGAAATAATTAGAAAAGAAAAAGAGGAGGAAAACGTAATTAAGCACAATAAAACATAAACATTTAGCCCTAGTAATACTAAGTAATGATAAGTAATAAGTAAGTAATAATAATATAAGAATATGAGAATATATGCTGATAAAAACCCGTATTTTAAAACAAATAGATCAGACAGTAGATTATTAATCCTAGCTTTATCATTTACCGCCATGTCTCACAATTATGTATCAGAATAGTCCCGGGATCAGCTTTCTTAACTCATTTTCTGCCTCCTCCTTGCTAGCGAAAACATAGAAATGACCCTGCCATTCCACTTTCAGTTTTGCGGATACAGGAGGCCGTATTTGACATTGGCTTGCCGTAGCAGCTGTTTAATATTATAGAAGGCGGCGTTTGATAGCTGTTGCTGGAGAGAAGTCAGGGAAGACGAATGTGGCAATCTTCATATATAATATCTTCCTTTTTTCCTGAGGAGTTCCATCACCTCTAACTTAAATGATAATCGTTCAAAGCGAACTATAAAAGATCTTGGTCGGGGTCTGACGGTGTTTGATCAGCGTCTGTGTAAGCGCTGCTATCTCAGATTCTGCTTTAAAGTCGCCCCCGATTATTTTAGAAAAAAGTTCAGTTGCGAATTTCACCGGGTTTAAACTTTCTCGATTCTCCGGCAAGCCTTCAATTCTGACATTATACCTTCTATTCCCATCTTCTAAAGCAGCCAGTCTGTCTCCAAGTTTTTCTCCGAGTTTTTTACATTCCGAACTGACATTTACTGCTCTTTCCTCGGCACTGGCAGCTAGATGTTCGGCTATTTCGATCCGATTCGTGAATGTCTCACTAAGATGCTCCAATCGATCAGCAAGCGTGCTCAGTTTAGCGAGTTTTTCTCAATGCGCTCTTCAATTTTACCCAGCACCTGTCGAAGTTCAAGCTGTACCTCTTGACGCAGCCTTTCATTTGCCTGTTGGATTTCCTGTCGCAGACATTCATTGGCCTGTTTCATCTCCTGTTTAATTCCTGTTTCAGTCTCTCATGTGCCTTTGCCGTTGCTTTCTCATTAGCCTTCGCTTTTCTTTATATCTTGCGTGAGCTCAGCGAGCAACACTTTCAGTTCAGATAGCTCAAATGTGCCTTCTTGTACCGTAGATGAAGCAGCAGACTCTGCTGAAGCGGTGTCCCGCTGCTCCAGTCCCGTAATTGCGTAACTGAAGCCGCGGACCTCCCGGCCTTTTCCAGTTTCAGGTAATCCTCTCCAATCGGCGAGCTATCCACATCTGCACTCACGATCGCACCTTCGCTCCCCTTTTCGCTCTCAGCCGGCGACGATGTAGCGGACCGTGGTCCCGAGGAGTCTGTACTTTCGCCCATCTGATCCAGGTCTGTCTCTGAGAGGCCGTATCTCGAACTAGGGCTTGCTGATCGCAGCTTGGATGTAGCTTTAGTCTTCGATTCTTTCGGACCCCCTTCTTGTTGGCCATGTTTATATGTGTTTACATATACTGTAGCGGTCCCTCTCGGGTTGAATAAATACAGGATATCTCAGAATAATAAGCAAAAAATATGAAAAATAGCACCACTGCTAGCGGAGCTCCACTTCAGACGTCCATCTCTCGCATCGGACGAGACCAATCCTGTTTACTTTATTTCTAACTTGTATAATTTAGACAGGATATATTTTTATGGAGAGCAAAATATTATAAGTTATTTAAGGTTTGAGTTGATTTATTCCGGAATAATATTCTGTCGACTAAATAAAAATTCCTTCTATTTAAAATTTAAATAGAACTTGAACAGAAACGTAATAATCATAATATTCACACAGACTTGCACGTAAGAGCGGGAGTCATCCGTTTTAACAAACAGCGTATTGCACTGATACGAAATAGCCTGCCCATTTAATTATTTAGGAATGGATAAATTAAGATTTTGTACAAATAATGTTTTTCATTTTTCTTCCTTCATGGATTCTGGCACCCAGAGCAACAGCTGCTCGCACCCCAAAGACTATATATATGTGTATATATATATATATATGTGTGTGTATATATATATATATATATATGTGTGTGTGTGTATATGTATATATATGTGTATGTATATGTGTATATATGTATGTATATATATATATATATATATATATATATATATATATATATATATAATGTTTATGTACAGTGGTGTAAAAAACTATTTGCCCCCTTCCTGATTTCTTATTGTTTTGCATGTTTGTCACACAAAATGTTTCTGATCATCAAACACATTTAACCATTAGTCAAATATAACACAAGTAAACACAAAATGCAGTTTTTAAATGATGGTTTTATTATTTAGGGAGAAAAAATCCAAACCTACATGGCCCTGTGTGAAAAAGTAATTGCCCCTTGTTAAAAAATAACCTAACTGTGGTGTATCACACCTGAGTTCAATTTCCGTAGCCACCCCAGGCCTGATTACTGCCACACCTGTTTCAATCAAGAAATCACTTAAATAGGAGCTGCCTGACACAGAGAAGTAGACCAAAAGCACCTCGAAAACTAGACATCATGCCAAGATCCAAAGAAATTTAGGAACAAATGAGAACAGAAGTAATTGAGATCTATCAGTCTGGTAAAGGCTATAAAGCCATTTCTAAAGCTATGGGACTCCAGCGAACCACATTGAGAGCCATTATCCACAAATGGAAAAAACATGGAACAGTGGTGAACCTTCCCAGGAGTGGCCGGCAGACCAAAATTACCCCAAGAGCGCAGAGACGACTCATCCGAGAGGTCACAAAAGACCCCAGGACAACGTCTAAAGAACTGCAGGCCTCACTTGCCTCTATTAAGGTCAGTGTTCAGGACTCCAGCATAAGAAAGAGACTGGGCAAAAACGGCCTGCATGGCAGATTTCCAAGACGCAAACAACTGTTAAGCAAAAAGAACATTTGGGCTTGTCTCAATTTTGCTAAGAAACATCTCAATGATTGCCAAGACTTTTGGGAAAATACCTTGTGGACTGATGAGACAAAAGTTGAACTTTTTGGAAGGCAAATGTCCCGTTGCATCTGGCGTAAAAGGAACACAGCATTTCAGAAAAAGAACATCATACCAACAGTAAAATATGGTGGTGGTAGTGTGATGGTCTGGGGTTGTTTTGCTGCTTCAGGACCTGGAAGGCTTGCTGTGATAGATGGAACCATGAATTCTACTGTCTACCAAAAATCCTGAAGGAGAATATCCGGCCATCTGTTCGTCAACTCAAGCTGAAGCGATCTTGGGTGCTGCAACAGGACAATGACCCAAAACACACCAGCAAATCCACATCTGAATGGCTGAAGAAAAACAAAATGAAGACTTTGGAGTGGCCTAGTCAAAGTCCTGACCTCAATCCAATTGAGATGCTATGGCATGACCTCAAAAAGGCAGTTCATGCTAGAAAACCCTCAAATAAAGCTGAATTACAACAATTCTGCAAATATGAGTGGGCCAAAATTTCTCCAGAGTGCTGTAAAAGACTCATTGCAAGTTATCGCAAACGTTTGACTGCAGTTATTGCTGCTAAGGGTGGCCCAACCAGTTATTAGGTTCAGGGGCAATTACTTTTCACACAGGGCCATGTAGGTTTGGATTTTTTTTTCTCCCTAAATAATAAAAACCATCATTTAAAAACTGCATTTTGTCTAATGGTTAAATGTGTTTAATGATCAGAAACATTTTGTGTGACAAACATGCAAAGCAAAAGAATAAGAAATCAGGAAGGGGGCAAATAGTTTTTCACACCACTGTATATATATATATATATATATATATATATATATATATATATATATGTATTTGTGTGTATATATGTGTGTGTATATATGTATGTGTGTATATGTAGATATGTATATATATATATATATATATATATATATATGTGTATATGTATGGATATGTATATATATATGTTTATATGTGTGTGTGTGTATATGTATATATGTATATATATATATATATATATGACAGCAACACTCATCACTCACAACAATGACAAAGCAATTACATTGTCAATCATGTTACGTTATTATTAAAATGTTTCCTTTTCTTTTTTATTACTTCTTTAACACACTACTTCTCCGCTGCGAAGAGCGGGTATTTTGCTAGTCATAAATATACACCTGACCGAATTGTGTTTTCTTTGAAAATAAACTTGTCGTTGATTTAACTGTTGTGGGTCCACAGATTCTCATAGCGTATATTTCATTATTGTGTAAATCTACATTTATGTGAATGATTGAATGATGCGAATGCAAAACGACTTTGTTTTCTGTTCTTTTCCTTTTATTTCTGACCTCGCTTTGTCCTGCTATTTTTTCAATTACACCTGGGGCCTCATATATAACGCCGTGCGTAGAATTCGCACTATAACATTACGTAAGCACAAAAGCCGAAATGTGCTTACACACAGGAATCTGTGCATACTCCAACTTCCGCATTCTTCCACTCCATAAATCCCAATCAGCGTGAAAACTAACGCACGTGCAAACGCCTTCTGTCCCGCCCTGCCTCCTCCCAGAATTACGCCTCTTTGAATATGCAAATCAATATAAATAGACCTTAAGCTCAGCGTTCTGTGAAAAGGTAATGACAAAAGCAAGAGGGAAAATATAAGAATTTCAGCGAATACCAAGTGGAGGCAAAGAAAAACGTACTATTTGTTGGTTTATACAGTGCTATAATCAACAAAAGGAAGTTGATCGAGTGACATAGCGTGTTGGAGAAACAAGCTCAAGTTCACAAAGTTGTCACATATCAAAGCCGTCGTAAAAAGGCGAGATGGAGCCCACCGTCTGAGTGTCATATGGAAGCTTATTAGGATACAGTGAGAAAAAAAGGCACAGAGTAGGAAGAAAGCACGAAATGTTAAATTCAATCTCGAAATATTCACTTTAATCACAGTTTATTTTGTCATTAAAGTAGAACATAAACTTCATCTTAAAATATTTAATTTACTAGTTTCTCAAATCCCATTGTAACTAAAGTAGCACATTAAATGCTTTGTTTTGTATTTGATCTTCAATGTGCTGTATGTGTGTGAATCACTACGTGCTTCCGTTCTTTCACCCACAAGACACATAATCCATTACATTCGTGATATTGCAGCTCTCTGAATAATTAAAATACTGAGGTGTATACGTGATATGATTTTCATTATGACTGGAATGAAAGCATGTTATTAAGAACACGATGGCGAAGTCATTGTTCATGTCTCACACAAGATGCTGCTGCGCCATGCGCGACCTTCGATGAAATAATTTATTGTAGCAGTACTGTCTCTTTCAAACGTACTAACCTTTAATTCTTGTCCTTACTTTTCTTCCACACTTTCTGTAAATCCAATAAACTTCAATTCACTTCTCAAATGTCACTGTGTGTGTCTCCTATATGATACTATATTTAACTGACATTTTTTATCGTAACAACCAACGATTTATACAGGAAAATAATGACTATTAACAAGGTTGCCCAAACTTTTGCATCCCACTGTAGCGAGGGATCACTGTATATATACACACACACACACACAGTGGGTACATAAAGTATTCAGACCCCCTTCAATTTTTCACTCTTTGTTATATTGCAGCCATTTGCTGAAATCATTTAAATTAATTTTTTTTTCCTCATTACTGTACACACAGCACCCCATATTGACAGACAAAAAAAAGAATTTTTGAAATTGTTGCAGATTTATTAAAAAAGAAAAACTGAAATATGGAAGGATGAGGGAGGATGTAACGCTGCCTCATATGGCGACTGAGCTGCAGGCTATGGACATATATATGTATGTAAGTAAGATTCAGTTATGACCGTTACGTGTAGAATTTCGAAATGAAACCTGCTTAACTTTTTTAAGTAACCTGTAAGGAATGAGCCTGCCAAATTTCATGCCTTCTACCTACATGGGAAGTTGGAGAATTAGTGATGAGTGAGTCAGTGAGGGCTTTGCCTTTTATTAGTATATATATATATATATATATATATATATATATGGTATATATATATATATATATATATATATATATATACAGTATATATATATATATATATATATATATATATATATATATATATATATATATATATACAGTAATCCTCGCTATATCAAGGCTTCGACTTTCAAGGGTTTCACTCTATCGCGGATTTTAAATGTAAGCACATCTAAATATATATCACAGATTTTTCGTGGTTCGCGGATTTCTGCAGACAATGGGTCTTTTAATTTATGCTACACGCTTCCTCAGTTTGTTTGCCCTGTTGGTTTTATACAAGGGGCGCTATTGGCGGATGGCTTAGAAGCTACCCAATCAGAGCATGTATTACATATTAACTAAAACTCCTCAATGCTAGAAGATATGCATCCCGCGGAGCTTGATTGTTTGCTTGTCTCTGCCTCTCTCTCACCCTCTCTGACATTCTCTGCGCCTGACGGAGGGGCTGTTTGCACAGAGGCTGTTTGCTTAAAAGATACTGACGCTCCTCTAAAAATGCCGCTTTATTGCGGTGCTCGCATATTTAAAAGCACAAAAGCACACGTATTGATTTTTTGATTGTTGCTTTAATCTCGCTCTCTCTCTCTGACGTTCTCTGCGCCTGACGGAAGAGATGTGAGCAGAGGGGCTGTTTGCACAGAGGCTGTTTGCTTAGAAGATACTAATGCTCCTCTAAAAAATGCCGCGGCAAACTTAAAAGCACAAGTATTGATTTTTTGATTGTTTGCTTTTCTTTAGCTCTCTCTCTCCCCTCTGAAATTCTCTGCTCCTGAAGAGAAGAAGATCTATTTGCATTTTTTTAATTGTGAGAAAGAACTGTCATCTCTGTCTTGTCATGGAGGACAGTTTAAACTTTTGACTAAAGGGTGTTATTTCGTGTCTAGAGGGCTCTAATAATGTTAACAGTGTGGGAGAGTTTATAAGGGCTTAAAATATATAAAAATAACTACACAAACATATGGTTTCTACTTCGCGGATTTTCGTCTATCGCGGGGGGTTCTGGAACACAAGGTATGTGGAGGGATTACTGTATATATATATATACACACTCACCTAAAGGATTATTAGGAACACCTGTTCAATTTCTCATTAATGCAATTATCTAATCAACCAATCACATGGCAATTGCTTCAATGCATTTAGGGTGTGGTCCTGGTCAAGACAATCTCCTGAACTCCAAACTGAATGTCAGAATGGGAAAGAAAGGTGATTTAAGCAATTTTGAGCGTGGCATGGTTGTTGGAGCCAGACGGGCCGGACTGAGTATTTCACAATCTGCTCAGTTACTGGGATTTTCACACACAACCATTTCTAGGGTTTACAAAGAATGGTGTGAAAAGGGAAAAACATCCAGTATGCGGCGGTCCTGTGGGCGAAAATGCCTTGTTGATGCTAGAGGTCAGAGGAGAATGGGTCAACTGATTCAAGCTGATAGAAGAGCAACTTTGACTGAAATAACCACTCGTTACAACCGAGGTATGCAGCAAAGCATTTGTGAAGCCACAACACGCACAACCTTGAGGCGGATGGGCTACAACAGCAGAAGACCCCACCGAGTACCACTCATCTCCACTACAAATAGGAAAAAGAGGCTACAATTTGCACGAGCTCACCAATATTGGACAGTTGAAGACTGGAAAAATGTTGCCTGGTCTGATGAGTCTCGATTTCTGTTGAGATATTCAAATGGTAGAGTCAGAATTTGGCGTAAACAGAATGAGAACATGGATCCATCATGCCTTGTTACCACTGTGCAGGCTGGTGGTGGTGGTGTAATGGTGTGGGGGATGTTTTCTTGGTACACTTTAGGCCCTTTAGTGCCAACTGGGCATCGTTTAAATGCCACGGGCTACCTGAGCACTGTTTCTGACCATGTCCATCCCTTCATGACCACCATGTACCCATCCTCTGATGGCTACTTCCAGCAGGGTAATGCGCCATGTCACAAAGCTTGAATCTTTTCAAATTGGTTTCTTGAACATGACAATGAGTTCACTGTACTAAAATGGCCCCCGCAGTCACCAGATCTCAACCCAATAGAGCATCTTTGGGATGTGGTGGAATGGGAGCTTCGTGCCCTGGATGTGCATCCCACAAATCTCCATCAAATGCAAGATGCTATCCTATCAATATGGGCCAACATTTCTAAAGAATGCTTTCAGCACCTTGTTGAATCAATGCCACGTAGAATTAAGGCAGTTCTGAAGGCGAAAGGGGGTTAAACACCGTATTAGTATGGTGTTCCTAATAGTCCTTTAGGTGAGAGTACAGACACAACTTATGTTATTAACATTTGACGTCAAAATATCATCAGCTGTTTAAACAGTATTTGTGGAGTATGTCAAATGAATAATTTATACATTTTAATATTATTCAAGTTCTACAAAGCAAGCGCAACAATGCATGTATCATTTTTTAAATGTGAATTAAAAATATCAACAACAAAACTTTAAATTATATTTGACTTTAATACTTATCTATTTGAGATACATAATCATCTTTTATTTCAAAATATTTCTGTATGTAGGAAAGCTTCTGTCCACAGTAAAATGTGAGAGATTCTATTTTCATTAATGGTGGATTGTGTTATGCAATTAGAGTTGGGAAACGATTAAAAAAAAATAAAGAATAAATTACATACATGTATGTAATTAATTGCGATTAATCACATCTAACAGTAAAACATGTAATTATAAAATTAATACATACATCATGGTGTAAATACACATTGAATCAGAAATGTAACAAAATACTACTTGAGCCATTACAACATGAATTTGAATACCTTCCTAAAAGGCAAATTGAAAAGAAGGCAGTAAGAAAATAAGGCCAATGTATTATCAAATTAGCACAGCATATGAGACACAGATGTGCCAAAGTAAAATTCAGCGATCAATACGACTGCTGACTTTAAATATATACTGCTGAAGATTGATTTTATTGAAAGAATATGCATCTGTTAACACTAGAATCCCTGAAGCTTATGAAAAAAGCCATAATGCTGGGCCACCTTAATTTCCTTCACACCTCTTCATCAGTGTCTTTGTTTTGCAAATGTGTCGATCAGCATTGGTAGCAAGCAGCCTGCTATCCCATCCCCCACCAACACAGCTGAAGTTGGACACAAAGTTCTCCAAGATCAAGTCTGATTATCTGGGTGTGAGGTGTCTGGAATTGTATAGGGTAAATAATATATTGTTATTTGGAACACAAATTTCATGTGTGTTCCTTGTCTAAAATGATATGGGCAAATGTAGGATGACAGGAAATTCAAGGCAAGAAATGTTGAACACATAACTAAAGCAGAAACTTTTTTCATGTTATAGCACTAATGGCAAAATGTCGATGTGATCCAAATATCAAATAAACACTTTCACAAGAGGTACAGGTATAACAAAACAAGTGTGCTTTTATTCAAAAATATAACCTAAGAAAAATAAATTGGGTTAGGGTACAATACAGACATATCCGCTTGGCTGGTGCAGAAGTAAGAATTGCTGTCTTATAGTCAAAATGTTATGGGTTCAATGCCAGATCCTTCCTGCATTTACCATTTTGAGTAGTCAACTGCTATTATTATTACTATTAAAGAATAAAAAACATACATTTGGGTTGAGAGTTTATAACAGCCGGTGTAAATTTATTTAACTTGTGAAAGATATCACTGAAGGTGTATAAGCAGATACAAAAATGCTGATGAATCATGTCTTCTTGGTATCTTGATGTTAGTTTAATTTTTTTCAGTTTAATTTTTGAATAAAAGCAGACTTGTTTCATTATACCTTTGCAGAAGTGTTTATTTTACATTCCAGTAACCATTTGAATGACATCAAATCTGCCTCTGCTGCTCTCACTCTATCTCTTGCAGGCATACACACATCTATTCATAAAAACATCATTATTTGAAAATGCTATATCATTTGAACATGTGTTGTCTTTCCAGGGGGAGGCAGAGGTCTTGGAACAGGAGCTTTTACATCGACTTTTCTTGCATGTTCCTGCTTGAACTAAATTCGTAATTCCACACACGTACTTCTGGTCCATGATGTCAATGCCACACTGACAAAAAAGAGAGACATTAATATATTTGACATTTTGAATAAATCATTTTATGACCTGCATAGTACATTTCAGAAAACATTGTGGCACTGATGCAACATTATATTCATTGGCATACCTTCATGTGGTAGTAGTCTTTTACTGTGTTTGTTTTTTTTTTTCCCTAATCTTCCAATCTTGCCCAATCTCTATGTTATGGTGCATGGTAATGAGAATCTTCTTTTTGGGCACATACACTGTCAGCATGGCACTGCCAGATCTACTAGTGTGGAGAATTGCTTGCGTGCTGAAGTGACTTTAGCTGCAGGTGAAAGCTCCTGTCGCACTTTATTTATGGTGCCAAGCAGAGTTATGCTGCAGTGCAGCAGCCAATTGGCCAGCAAAAGTGTTGGGAAGAAATTGTCCGTTATGGTTCTGCCTTTGTCCAGAAACGGCTCCGTAAGCTTTATGACCTTAGTCTCAGTAAGTCTTTCTCCCATGGGATGACTGGGATCTTTTCTTAAATATGGAGTGGCATTCCACATGTACTTTGTCAGCATGCCTATGTTGATCAAACACAAGAAGCTCTGTAGTCTACTTGTGACTTTACGCTGTAGGAAGATAAGTAAATAAATGAAGGTAAATAACTTTCAATCTGGACTTTGTATAAGCAACATATAAATGTTTTTCATATAAAGACCATCAAAAAACATAATCACAAACAGAACCTTGCACAATACCTTGGTGAGCTCTGTAGACCCTGCTGTTTCTTTGAAGGACATGTGTGCAGGAGATTCACTGGCAGGATGATGCCCAACCTCTTGCCGCATCCAAACGGTGCCATCTTTCACCTTTATGCCTGGTGTAGCTGCGTTGTTCTTATGTGGGACTCAACGTTTCTTGTGGGGAGGGTTTCTGTTCTCTTTCTCCGATGTAGAACGCTCATCCTCACCTGAGTTCACCTCTGTTATACCACGTCTTTATTTGAAAACTAACAGTGTCAGATTGGGGGAGCATGAACAATAAATAATAAAAAAAACCCCCTAACTTTTACAAGTACCATAAATTTACAGCGGCTGTTACAGTCTCAAATCAAATGTATGTTTTTATTCTATGATAGTAATAACAATAATAGCTCACTACTCAAAACCATAAATGCAGGAAGGACCCGGATCGAACCTAAAATCTCTTGATTATGAGACAGCAGCTGTTACCTCTGTACCAGCCAAGTGGACATGTCTGCGTCATACCCTAATCCAATTTCTTTTTCTTTGGTTATATTCTTAAATAAAAGTCGCTTGTTTTGTTATACCTGTACCTTTTTGAAAGTGTTTATTTGATATTATTTGATATTTGGCCTTCAGTCTTCACACATTACACACTTTGCATCAACATTCTGTCATTAGTACTATAACATGAAAAGAGTTTCTATGTTAGTTAGGTGTTCAACATTTCTTGCCTCACATTTCTTGTCATCCTACATTTACACAGATCGTTGTAGACATGGAACACACATGAAATGTATGTGTTCCAAATAACAATATATTATTTACCCTATAAAATTCCAGTCACCTCACACTCAGATAAACAGACGACCTGGGGGCTTTATGTCCAACTTCAGCTGTGTCTGTGGGCTGTGGGATAGTAGGCTGCCTGCTACCAGTGCTGATTGATACATTGGCAAAACAAAGACGGTGATGAGGAGGTGCAAAGGAATTTAAGGTGGGAAAGAATTATGAATGTTTTTGTATGCGTCAGGGATTCTAGTGTTAAATGGGCATACACTAAAACTTGTGTCAAAACTCTATAAATACCATCCTCAATCATTCATCACAATCAACAACTTAATAATTATACTCTACACAAAGTGTTTTTCAACTGTGAAAGTAACAGTATAGTATCTCTGGGTCCTAACCTGAGAGAGAGACACATTCGTTAGGTGGTCGAGACCTGTCTAAGGTGGATGAGACTACTTAGAGAAGCTGACATAAAAGCAGCTCTGTGATCGCCATTTTGCAGCACTTAGAAAGCACTTAGAAAGCACTTTGGCAGCCAGGAGACATGTTGGGTCCATCTGCCTAGGTGCATGTATACCAGCGACTCCCATTGAGCCAAGGGACAGTGGGTATATGAGTTGGCTCTGACCCCAGGTCAGTGAAGTGAGGTGGAGAGAGATACTGCCTTGTATAAAGCAGCTGGAAAATGTGTCTAAAGTGCTAACTAAGTTTAGCACATGTATAGATTTAATGCTTTTATGTAGAGTACTTTTGGTAGAATTGTTGTGTACCTTGGGGTTCTGTGTGCTGCCACAGAAAAACGGCTTTGGAAACCCTGCTTTAAGTACACCTTTGCTACTGGCATGCTGTAAAGATCTCTGAAGCTGATATTTCTCTTAAAAACTGGCGCCATGCATTACTTGGTTGGTTATGTTGCATTCTTTGCATAAATTAGCAAAGATACTACAAACTTGAACCATGGGTGGGGATAATCATTACATTTTTATTTCGTAGAATTTTGTCATTATATTAGGGCAGTCAGCACCGTAAGCTGGCTGGCAAACTGGTGAGTTAAATATAGAGACACTAGTGACTTATTTTGGTTTTAGTGACGCTCAAAGATAACTTATTTAGCATTTATGTGATATGACATTGATTCGATCTTCTTAGAGAAACACGAATTGTAAAAAAGATCATAATTTGTAACTTTACAACTTTTCTCTAGCACTGCACCAGGACTGCCGTAAACCCCACCTCCCCAGCCCCTTTCCTCCCATTCCCCTGCACCTATGTCAGCAAATATAAATCAAGAAAATGAACACCAGTTCTATGTGTTGACATGTAGGCGTATCATTGTCAATAATTAGCACATCATTTTTAAAGGCATTATATTTGTCAAGCTACTGGTGAACAGTGATGAGTACTGGGTTTTCCTCATGATTCAATATGTACTTGAATATATTTACAACAATTCACAATATACAGTATTGTAGTACTCACTATTCTAAAGCTGTGTATTAAAGAGCTATCCTCGATTACTGACTAATTATTATAATGGCACAACATCAAATTACATATGAATAAAGTGTAAAAATACTCTCAGAGTAGTAATTTAAAACAAATTAAATTTAATATGTATAATACAAAAGAAATAAAGGTTATAACTATTAATACATTGTGAAGCTTAGGTTATCTGCAGCTGGCATTATCTGCTTAAACCTGGGATATTGAAAGTCACAATCGAAGATGGACTGGGGAATAGGGCATGCAACCCAACAACAGATAGTGCAAAAGAGTACAATGCTTTTATTTTCCAAACAAATCAATATGTTCAAGGCAAAAGTGTAGTGCAGGATTCTTTAAATAAATAAATGAGCTTCAATAAAAACCGGTGCTCTGTGAGACTTAAAAACCATGATCAATAGATAAATAAAAATAAATAATAATAATAAATCTATAGATATAAAATTATTTTCTCATTTGAAATGGAAATTATGTATGACCACAGAACATATTATAATGCACTTGCGCACTCACACTTGAAACGGAAATTACGTATGACTACGACAGTCAGGTTACACAGAGAAAGTGAGACAGAAGTACATCGAGAGAGAAGGTTTGCGGACTCACTGATCAACGAATACGACAATCACAAATGACGGCCTCACAAACACCTGAACAATGTGCTTATGTATGACCACAGGAGTCAGGTTACACAGACAAAGTGAGGCAGAAGCACATCAAGAGAGAAGGCTCACAGGCTCGCTGATCAACGCATACGACAATCACAATTGAGGGCCTCACAAACACGCAAACAACGTGCTGAACAGAATCAAATTCGACGGATGCAGTATTCACAGGCTACCACATCACACAGGTGTCAGGGTCTGTATATGGAGGGATTCAATTATAATACTGAAAAAGATTACATCCAAAAGTTACAATAGGAGAAATGGACATCATGTGTGAGTACCGCCAAGCACAAAGGGTTAAATTTAAATCACGTGGGATGTGTTGTTCAGACGGCAAGGTGAAATTAACACCTTTAAGCCATCCACCTGAACTGTTGTTCTCTCTTATTTCTGGCGCAAATCCACATTCAACTCATTTTCTACAGAACATTACGAAATACAATTTGTGTTTTCAGATGACATCATTTGGCACCACGGCTGCTACCAAGGCTTTATGCCGACATTTAAAATGCTGGGGCAAATCTATCATAAAATTGGGTTATTAATGCCATACTGCATGCTCAACTGGGAGATGAGACAACAGCTTGTACCCGAGCCACCTCAGCCAATCACTGCTGGGGCATTCTAAGCCAGCTTCATCCTCTGCTACACCGTATAATATACAAATATAGTAACACTCACTGACAAGAAAGCTCATGACAATTACAGTCAAGGCAATGACTGTAATTGGATATTACCAACTCTTTCCCAGTCTTTTTCTGTTTTCAGTATATGAAAATGTTCATAAATGCAGTTTTGTTCAAGATATTTTTGGAACAGGATTTTTGCAAAGGTATGTTATAACCAAAGACAGATACAAAGCAAGACCTTCATCATATTCCACCTTGAATGCCTGGGTTAGATATGGTTATGCATACTGCAAATGATTATTTTTCTTTAGGTTAATGTTCCCTTTACTTGACCACTTAATTTTAATGTTATTATTAAAGAACAAAAATTATCTAATTGATGTAAAAATTAATATACAGTTACAGGTTTGACATGTTCTCCTAGAAACTCTCACAGACACAGGAAGTAGAAGGGGTCTGAGGACTTCAGATAACTGACTGTCTGTTCTTGTCTTTTCCCATGAAGGAACCAGAACAATGTCATTTAAGAAGCATCCATGAAGGGCTACAGGAATTTTTAAAAGATTAACTCCATTCCAGAATGCCTAGATGGTCAGCTAAGAATTTCCACATCTGGTCATGCAACACTATCAAGTTGGAAAAGTAAGAATAATATTTTGCTATTATCTTCAGAAGAGACAATAGCTCCAATAAGGGTATATAGTAAGTGGATTCCAACTACCTTTAACCATTAGCTTGTAACTACTACATTTAGTAGTAGGCTTGAGCTGGGAGAATGTTTTGCCTGAGTTGAGCTCCATAAAAGAGGGGGATGGGATAGCGGGCAGCTTGCTGCTTGTGCTGATTAACACATTTACAAAACAAAAGATGCTAATGGAGAGGTGCAAAGGAATTGAAGGTGGGCAGGGATTACGAGTTTTTTCATAGGCTTCAGGGATTCTACTGTTAAACACAATGAGTTGTAAACTCAGCGGTGAGGTAAAAATATTCCATTAAAGTCCTCTTTCACAAAGATCCACAAGAACGTGGGAGAAATTACATGCCATATTTTATGCCAAATACGAAAGCTACATGTGTTGAGGTTGGGGTGAAATCACAGAAAGAGCAACATACTTCCAGAGTCACTGTAGTACCTGTACAGTAATCCCTTGCTACTTCACAGATTCACGACTTTGTGGGTTTTTAAATATAGTAGTATATACTAGTCTAAGAACAACAAAACAAGTTTGGTGACTAAGTGCATTGTAACACGGGATGTGATTGGTACATGGGAGGGAGACGACAAATCACAGCTTCCCGCTTTCTAATCGGGCCCATGATTGGTGCTTTGAGTGATGCCCAGATCCCACAGCACCTCCCCTTGTCTCTCTGTCATGGCCATTTCGCTTCAAGCTTTCTCGCCGAGCGGTTTACTTTACACTGTACTGTGTGTGGTTTTTTTGTGGTTTCTTTGTGTTGAACTTCACATCAATTTTCACCCCCTACAATGGCTCCCAAACGTGCTCCTTCTTCCAAGGCTGGTGCTGAACCTAAGTGCCAACAAAGAATGATGACGAGCGCTGAGAAGGTGAAACTTCTGGATATGCTGAAGGAAGGGAGAACGTTCGCGGCTGTGGCTGCAGACTGTCTAAGGATCTGCAAGAGTGGTCGCAGGAATGGGACGACGATATGGTTCGATCGGTCCAATTTTGCAACAAGGTCGACGACGTCATGACCGCTTACAAGCTGCTCTTCAACCGGAAAAAGAAGCAGCAGCAGCAACTGCCGATCACAATGTTTTTGCAGCCTCGCAAAAAAGACCAAGTTCCTACTACTAATACGGATACACCTTCGGAAACCATGGAAGAGGTGCCCCAGGAAATGGCGCCGCCGTCTGAATAGACATAAAATACAGTCATCGGCTGTGCAGTAAAAGTCATCATCACCTTCATCATCATCATTTTTACTGCACAGCATATTCATCACCATCATCACGTCATATATAGGTACGTGTACTTGCTTAACAGTTGTCCCTGTTATTAATAGAGTAAAGGGTGGGTTGTAAATAGTATAAAGAGGGTTTAAAAACGTCCAAATACACGTTAAATAATTAAATAAATATGATGTCCCTACTTCGCGGAAATTCAGTTATTGCGGCCGGCCTTGGAACCCGCGATAAACAAGGGATTACTACTGTATATCAAATCAGCCTTGTTCTCCAAGTTAAGGGAGGCCTAAAGCAACAAGTGAGTGCTGTAGGCTAGTCTTATTTGATCCCCACTAGCAGGCTGAATTAGTCACCACTGATCAAGGAATATAGTTACATGCATCTTTGTATGTTTAATACAAACAATCCTATTGGTTTCTGTAACTAATAATAAACCTAATCAGAACAGCCCCACTTCGAAAATGATTAAATGTTGCAAAAAATCAAATAGGAGGCAATGGCAATGCTTTTTATGTAAGATTTGTTTTACAAAATACATTTTTTCTGTGTAGAACAGGCATTCAAACTCCCTTTATTACTCTGTATGCCTGGCAACAAATGAGTGTTATACAGAATATAATATAAAAAAACAATTGTTAGGAAGCAAAAATCAAACTGAGCTCATCTACTACAACAGCCTGCAATCAAATATTATCAGTTTGGGGGACAACAGTGTGGCATTTAGGAAGCACATGATAAGGAACGGTGAAGACTTGTGAGTAGTTTTAACAAAGAAGGTACATGCAAGTTAGAGTTCTAATCTACATATTACAATAGACTTCAGAACAATTTTCACTTTTAAATTACAGGAACAGACAGGAAACCTTTGTTAGTGTTCTTTGAAAATAATTTCCATATCTCAGCATGAGATTCTCTATAATGCACGAGCCTGATGAGCTTTAAAATTTCAATAGCTTCATTAAAGATTATGCTCACTTGTATTATTAAAACTTAGAATAAAACCTAACATAATGGCTATGACCTAATTGGCCTATGAAGGAAGTAATCAATAAGCGAAGCCCCACAGATTGTAAATGTGTAGCTTGACTTACTAAAAACAAGAAATATATCTTAGATAATTAACATGATATTGTGTAGATACACAAGACACATGCTATTGTAGACAAAAACAAAGGGATGAGGAAAGACATCAGAGTGCTGAAATTAAAAGAAAAACAAACGAACACCTAAAAATACAAAGCAGCGAACTATACACAAAGAACAACAAAGAACAAAAAGAGAATCATGGATTCTTATGTTCTCTTTTTGCTTCTATTTGAAATTAGCCTATTTATTTTCATGGTATAAAACAATATATTGGATTTAGCTAAATTGCAACCACTGTGCATGGATTAGTTCTGTCGTCTCATTAAGCTGTGTCCTGGGTTCTGACCTTGGTTGTTGGTTGTGTGGCTCACAGCGTCAGAACAGTTACAACAAGAGTTGTGTGTATACAGCAGTTAGGGAGGCACTGGACAAAAGAGCACCTAACTATTGCAGTTCAAGTAAACAGTTCTTTAGATGATTTTAACATACATGCACTATTTATTTTTTAACTTAAAACATACACCACCAACTATGCTTTTATCTAACAATTCAGTCCAGTCCAAGTGGTAAAAAAAAAGGTCCAGCAGTTTTGCGTAGTCTTTTGTTTCAAAAAACAAAAAGCACAACAGTCCCTGATTTCTTTAAGTACCCTGATATTCATGCAGCCAGTCTCTGTCTTATAAACTCAATTAAGTTGAAATTGATTTAATTTAATTTGTTACTGACATGCTAATCATTTGACAGAAGAATGCTGGGAAAATCAAGTCAGTGGTTGCAGTGTTTGGTCCTCACATGGACTGCTTCCATTGATTTTTGTTACATGTTAAGCCTCCCTATCTGTGTTGGTTACTGATAACTAACAATAACAGTTATATATTAAACATGCTAACAATCAAATCCTCAACACTTGCTTTGATGATTAAAAGTTTACCAATGTGCATCATGCAACATGTTACTAATCTCTGGCAAAAAAATCTTTATAAAATGGGAACGGCAGAAATGATACAATACTTCATGTTTCTCCAAAAAATAAACAACCTAAAATGATAATATGTAGTCATTGAAAGCATATTGCATAACTGGAAAAAAACTCCTCTCTGAACAGACATAATTTGTATGTGGCTTTCTAAAAAATATATCCTTTAAGCATTTTTTTTACATTAGCTAGGCATAAAAGGGTACTTTCTGAATATTTACAATGATTGCTGTGAACCCAGGGAAATTCACATAACATGGATATACAAGTCAAAACTCAAGTGACAAGAGTAAAACACTGAAGTTAAATATTGTATAGTTGGAAATTTCCATCACTGACCTTCCAGCCTCTGGTTTTCCTTTTCCATGCGGAGAAGCAGAATCTGCTGGTGTATAGCTTTTCTCCAGAGGTCACGTAACTCTTCTGAGGTCCTCTTTCTGACCTGACCATCAGAACTAACATTTGTGGGTAAAAGAGATAATAGTGGGTCTTCGTCCAGTGCAGGAGCCACAGGAGACAGAGGTAACAGTTCATTACCATCAAAAGGATCTGAGAAAAGCACATAATAATGAATTAGAACACAGCAGAAATATAGAAAATACAGATTCTAACTGAAGGAATAACAGTGGTGTAAACCTTAATGTAAGAACCAGATGATGAAATAAAGGAAGACACCATGTTATTTTAAGAATAGATTTGGGAGAGGTATAAACTGATTTTGACAACATCATCTATTGTGATATTTTGACTGTATTTTGTACTTTCATAAAATGTTTATCCTAACCCTCTACTGCATCTTCACATGAGTAGTTTATAAATTCAGCTAACTCTGAGTTAACTTTGTATATGTATAAAATAACATAAACTATTTTAAAAGCAATGATTATCAAAGGAATCCAACACAACGTAAACAAAACGAAAAACTGAACACAGCCAGCACAACAAAGATTTCTATTTTTTTGGTAGGACTGTTACATTAATTTTATTTTTTTTTTTTGAGTTCCATAAGCCTTGACTGGACACAAAAAATGAAAAACAACCTTTTCTTTGCATAGCTGCCGATGATTTGTTCATAGGCGATGCCACCCTCAGAAATATCTTCTGCCTCCAAGAAACTCTACGAGGGGTTAGAGGAGCACTCCCTATATTTACAGAGTCACCACTGCAGCCAGAAAGACTTCTCTTCCTCTCTTCCACATTACTGCAGAAGAAATGCAGTAAGTCAATACATAGCTGAAAATACTTTACTTATGATTCCAACAATACATATACATTACTTTAAATGAAAAAATGTATTTAGTTATATATCTCTTTGGGACTTAATTGTCTTTTCCATGTTAACTATTAACATGAAACAAAAAATACACAGTGAAAAAAAACATTTTTTTAGTAAAAAGCAGACATTTTCAATTGCTTTCTGCACAATAATATAAAAAAGTAATTATAATAAAAATAATAGTAGCAATCAGTGACAGTTTACACAGGTAATAGCCCTTTCATTTCAACTCAGAACATAATGATATCATAATATTTTGGAGGTGTCTTATAATACCTTAAGTTTTATGGTTGAGGTTAGTTTGTTCTAGGAGAAGAGGGACTGCTGCACAATATTTCAAAGTATGGGAGACGGCATCTGGCCAGAACAATTACATACCTCAAAGTAGAAGGCTTCCTTAACTAAAAGGGCAAAACGCCAAACTGGCTTCTTTCTACAGAAAACCTATGTTGTGTTTTATATTGTTCTTAAATAAACAAAACAAAATAAAAATCTTGCAAGAATTTAAAACAAAGTCAAACAAACTAGTGCTTCTGAAGCAATAGCGTGTCAATTGTGACAATATTAATACCCCATTCTCTATGTTTTCTGACATATTCAGTATAATTTTTTATTTTCTACCAGCACATTCAGTTTAAAATTTAACATTGCATTTACCTCATCCCTTGTACACATTATGCCAGTGTTTCTCAACCACTGGGTCGGTCTCAAAATACTATTGTTTATATTAGAATTGGGTCACGAGTGGGTTACTGCTTCAATGATCGCGCTCAATCAACCTCTTGCTCTAGCGATTACTCTCGATTCATAAATGGGATCCCCCACGTTTTAACAATACTGTTTAGTTCACCATGGGGCCAACCAGCTCTGACGATTGTGCTTGATTCACATGGAGGGTAAGGTTGAGAAATACTGCGTTATACTATGCACTTGTCTGCTGATTCCATCTATCACTTATGTCCTTTAAACGTCCATGGCTATTTGCTTCATATGATTTGGGACTGTCCTCCAGTCTTTTCTTTCTGGACTAATGTTTCTAATTACATGTTCTCTACTCTCTCTGTTAACATTCCACTTTTGGCACATGTATTTATTCTCCTGAACCTAGCTACTCCTGCCCTGACTTTTATCCAGCAGAGATTATTCACCTAGGTACCATATTTGTAAAACTACTCTTAAGTCCTTCCCTGGAAATTTCCTGATTTCTTTCTGTGAAAAGTTCTGGAAATCCTTTCTTTAATCAAATCTTACTTGAAACTTTTGGCAGTACTGATTCCAATATAGAGAAGTGGCAAGCTACTGAACATTTGGTTGGGAGCTAGTTGGCTGGGGGTCCGCATTGTGCTGCTAAGCTTAAACCCTAATTCTTCTCTTTTCCAATTCTTCTCTTCTCTGGGGCTCATTTTTTTCTGTCAGCCTCTCTCTCCAATCTGTACAAAGAATAAGTAATTTTCAGTCCTATAGGGGACCCCTTTAACAGGGCGATTTTGGAAGAGTATGATGGTGGGTATGTGCCTTGGTGGTTGCTTCTGCCTACAACCAATGCTATTTTTTTCCTATGATTGATGATTTTTGCTTTTTCTTATTAATCAGAAAATAGAATAAAAAATGATAACAAAAAAAATACAAACTTCTAAAATCGTAACTAAATGATACTCAGTTTCCATCTAAGTCCGAGCATACATATTATATTCAAAGCTGAATACTAACATCTAGATAAAGACATGTTTCTACAGACAGGGTCCTTAAAGCACAACCCTTTTATTGTTTTTAGTGTACTTCAGCTACTTTCATCAGCTGATAGGCTCTGAGAATGCAACACCACCCTGCAGAACAGCTGAATACATCCGAACGCATAAATTAGCAGTAAGTGAAATGATTCTGATAGCACATGTTTTTAACTAGAATGTTCTACCATGTTTACTGTCCATATATCCCCAATACCAATGAACACTATAAAAATCAAATGCCCTTTCTTGTATATGTAAAATAAGCAAAGGGATGGTGTTAAATAGGGTCTCATTCATATAGAGCTATAAAGGTGACCAGGAAGCTGTATATATTATTTACAAAAACATAACCCATGAATCATTGACTAAATTTTACTTATGTTTTTAATTTAACTAAATGGTTATCAGTGACTAATGCAAAAATAAGCTACTGGATTTTTAAAAGGTCACTTCCTAATTTACAAATAATGTTGTCTGGTTCCAGCCTGAGCCCTCTGGCAGCCTGACTAAGACAACAGTGTTTACAAGATAGGAGGGAATACATTTAAAGGGTTAGGTCACTTTTCATCATTCTTCCTTAATTTGTACTAACATCAAGATATCTGTATTTTAAATTCCTCAGAGGCAATCATTCACTATACACTTACATACATACTCTCAGATCTAAAACAGGACAAAAACCCATTGCAGACAATGTGTACTTTTTGTATCAGGGTCAATCTGAATCCACTGATACTCAACTAAACAAGAATTAGGTAGACAGAGAACAAGTAGCAGCAGAAGAAAATACACAGCACACTTGCATAAAACAAAGGGGTGGGGAAAGCAAGGTAATACAGTAGTTAATGCTGTCCTTGCATTTACCATTAGAACTGCACCAAATAGAATTGGTATGATTTACTCTATATGAGTTCTTTTTCAGGTTTAAGATCTCTTCAAACAAACCTGTGAATATAGATCACAGTACATTAAAAGTAGCACCACACATAAAAAAGAATATATGCTTTTAGACAAAACTGGACAAATCCCACCCAAATAGCTTTTCAGTTTTCATTCTGATAACTATGCAAAATATTAATTCAAGAGCTGAATGTTCATAAAATTCTATCTAATATGCTACTTGATAATTTGTTATATATCTGTTATTAGATAATATTAGAAGTGAAAAATAATCTTTCCAATGTTTTGTTGTACTGACTCCTTTAAAAATTTTAAATACTTGTGCCATATTACTTCCTAAACTATTCACCGTCCCATAACAAGTGCACTATCTCATCTCTGGACTCTGCAGTTCTACTATATCCCTTCTGTAACTAGGAAATGAAAACTGCAGACAATGTTCCAGAAAACAATTCATGTTATACAGCTTACGTAGGAATCCCTTTGAATTTATGCAACAAAATGAGTTATATGATTCAGCATCCTAATAGATTTCTTAATTGTTTTTGTTCACAGAATGGTATAGAGAGTGATGTATCAACAATGAGCTGTTATGTCTTTTTCATAACTGCTTTAACGTCCCTGCTGTATAATTAGACTTAATATTTCACTTACTAAAAAACAAACATTATTATTAACTTTGTGCTGAAGTCTGAATTCTAGTCAAGTTTCCCTTTAATAATACTGCCGACTCCATATTAACCACAATTTTATCTACTACAGAGTACTGTCATTTGCAAACCTGCCTTTTAATTACATTTTTTATATTATTTTTATTTTAAAACAAGGCTCCTTAATATTTTAAAACAAGGCCACTTAATATCACCATATTCAAGCAAAGCTTCTAAATATAAAACCCCTTATTCTGTTTTTAAGATAAATGTGTTATTTCCCACTTCTTATTGACTTACTGCTGTTCCTTCCTATGTCTTATCAAAAGTTTTTTTAAAATGCAGATGATATAAACCCCCACATTCAAATACTTTTTTGATCTCCTCAAAAAATAACAGTATATTAGTAATATGCAATCTCCACTTTCAAAATCAGTAATTCCTTCATATATGTATCCATTCTTCAGTTTTTGAACATGCATAATGTATTTCAGCATTACTGAGGCCTAGGGTCAGATCCTGCCTTGTGCTGCTGCTCTTGTCTTTAATAATCACTTCTATTATTTTTCCTAAGATACCAGTTAAAATAAATTGCATACAGTTGCTAGATCTGGGCAAATATGCTTCTTTAATAATTGCTTACATCCAACTTCTGTGATACATGTTATGGTAACAGTGGAAAAACTACCAGGTGGGACTAGGCCTTTGTATTCTCTCCTTATGTTTACCCTTGCTTGCTTCTCTAAATGACTGATCCTAGCAACTTTTCATAATACCTCAAAAAACCAAGTAATTAAAATGACATATTTAATTTAATAATATACTAGATGTGCTACCTATCTAAGATGGGTTAAAATCTAATTAATCAATGTAGACTTCATAACTTTTATTTGATTCATGGATTGTCCATTTGTTCTGGTATAATAATACACATCCAATTCCTTTCCCTCGCGGACAAAGCAGCTCATTTTCGACACTTCCTCTTGCTGTCACTTGTCGTACTGTCCATTCTAATAGTCAAAGTGTTTTGATGGAAAAATACAGTGGTGGTCCTCACCACATTAGCCTGGTTTAGGAACTATAGACAAGTTAGGACTTTGGTCCTGTATCAATTTATTGTTATTTTGACTCATTTATAACCTACAATGTAAAGTTATCAGTTATTAACATTGCAGCTATAAATCTCATTCACATAGCTGAGTGTGTGCAAGAAAGTCGTTACCACACTACTGTTGCCAGTGTATAACGTTGGACAACAGCATAGGTCAATAAGACCAATTTTCTTACTTGATGTTTTTATTATCATATTTTATTTTTTTAGTGTTCTACATGTTTTGCCTGTTTTTAAATTTTTCTTCCTAGCAAAGAGACACACACACAGACACTTGATATGCTTTAAAAAATGACTCGCTTTCCAATTTCTGCTGTGAGAAATGTCTCTGTTATAATGGATTACATTTAATTCCTGTATGCATTACTTATGGAGTAAACTTTAACATCCCTTTCTAATGAAAATGCTCTCTGCCTTTGACCATCAATTAACTCTTTATTCAGTGTCTTTTACTACAGTCTTTTCTTCCGTATCAGTTTGCTTTTTGTATCCCCTTACTTATTTACTTCAAACAAAGATAAATCTTTTGTCTCTGAGGCTTCTGCCACTTTTATGCAAGTGCTAAATCGTAGTTTCAGGTACCTTCAGTCTCTTTCTCTCAAACAGTTCCAATGTTGATCCTGTGATTAAAACGAAAAGCACTTCACACCTCTTAATGACAACCACCGTTTTAGGAGTATTAAGTACAAATAAAAATAAACTCACTGTATCAGTGCACTATCAAATTCAAAACATCTGTTTTGCAGAGTATATTGTGTATCATTAATGATGAATTATGAAATTAAATTAATCTTTCCATAAATACCAAGGATGGGTAATCTAAGATTAACTTCTAGAGGTCATCTTTCTACAACCTGTTTCTTCTAGAGCTCTCTCTGCGTCACAGGTCAATGGATCGTTCAATTTCAATGTTGAGGAGTTAGTATCTGTTACTTGACTGGTTAGGACCTAGATGACTATTGGTCAGTGATGAGGTGGTCATGATGTCCTTTCAGCCTTTCATTTCAACCTTTTTAGTTTTGTGCCCTGTGGTGTAGCTGTCAAAGCCTCTCAAGGGTGTCCTGGCACTTCTACTAATTTCCCATTTTCTTCATTTCTTACCCTGATGCTTTTTGGTTTCTTATATTTTTTATAACTGGTTGTATTACTCCTAGCTTTTTTATTTGTGGAATTTGTTGAATGCAATAAATATCTGAATACAAAAAATGCACTCCACTACAGTACATACACAATAACATGCTACCAATTGTGCCATCAAAATTAATATAAAAATCAAGAATAAATTACCATAACTCTTGTTTACAAAATAAATTGTAGTAACAGTAAACTACACTGTTACAAAATCCACTAACATAGAAAACTAAATTGATTACCCTATTTTATAAATCAATGAATAAATCCACAGATTAAAGTTTTGCAAAAGACTAAATCCTAATTAGTAAAAAAAACCAAGCAAGAGTATTTAGTTTTGGAAAAATGCAGTCAGAATGAGTTAACATTGTTTTCTAAACTTCTTTCTTAAAGTTTACAGTTAGTACAGAGTCCCAAGGTATTTATCTGTTACATTCCTAGCCTTTCATACTGAAGCCTTGCTTTAAAATACCTGTTATATGCAGTAATGCATACATGATTAAAAGTGTATGTTGTTTATTAATGAAGCATTTTAAAATTGCTACGGAAGAACATAATATAACTTTAGCATTAAGAAAAGCAAAATAATTTACTGGGAATTAAAAAAAAAAGTATATGCAACTTAGGAGACGGAAACATTGAACATAGGAGCCAAATGATCCTACACTAGCAGTTTGCCATCACAGATTTGTGCATGGGCTGCCACCTCTCACCTCTTGAGGGTCCGACCATCAGCCTGTGTGGGAGAGCGGCTGGAGCCCTGGTAAATATTTTTCAGGAAAGTGGGAGTGGAGATGGATGAGGGGCGGCCTATGGAGGAAGAGTCGCTCTCAGATACACTGCGAGTGCGTCTTGAGAATTCAGAGGGACTGAGTGAGGCCAACAGAAAAATGACATTACTCATTCAAAAGAAAATGAAAAAAATGGAAAACAAATCATTAAAACAATCATCTGAGTTTACAGGTAAAAACAGAAGTAAAAGGAAGTTAATCGCACAGTCTTTTTAGTCATTTTAATCCATTAAGAAAATACATTATCAGAAGTATTAAGAAAAAAGGTTTAAAAATATATACATATATTGTAGTATATGTGGTCCAAGGTTAAAAAATGTACAAGTATAATAAATAGAATTAAATGGTAAGTATTTTTAAACCTTTATAGTGATAATTTTTGGAAAGGTTTCAATGCCCAATAAAAATACATTTTGTCATATTGTGTACCTGGCAAATGAAACTACTAAGAGATAAGCCTCAGTGTTGCAAAAGATGTTGAAGGCATCTTAAATTTTTCTACAAGTAAAATAACAACATTTAATTTTAAAATTGTTTTTGTTTTTACAGGCTTAAATATGCAAAATGGGTATTAACAGATCTATATTATTTAACATTAAATAAACCAAACTTAAGTTCCTTATTTCAACAGAGATAGGAATGATTAATACAAAGTTGAGGAAGAACAAATGATAGAATACAACTTCCTGATTCATGTAATGAGTAATCTTGGCTGGCTGATAAACTAATATACAGGGCCTATAAAAATATTCAACACCCTTGGAAGATTTCACATTTTATTGTTATACAATATTGAATCACAGTGGCCTTAACTTGGCTTTTTTGATATATATCAAAAGGGGACTCTTAAATATTAAAGTGGAAAAACACATCAGCAAAACGGTCTAAATTAATTACAAAACCACAAAATAATCACATAATCATTGATCACATAAGTATTCATCCCCATTAATATGACACACCTAAATCATCAGTGGTGTAGCCAATTGGTTTTAGAAGTCACATAATTACTTACATGAACATCACCTGTCTGTAGCCAAGAGTTTTCATTTAATTGCAGTATAAATTCAACTTATCTGGAAGGGCCAACTTGTGCAGAGTCTGTATTATTTCCCAACGCAACCAAAGAAGACAAAAAACACTCCAAGGAACTCGTTAAAAAGGTGATTGAAAAGCACAAGTCAGGAGATGGAGAGAAGAAGATATCCAAATCACTGAATACTCCTTTTGTTACAGTTAACACTAGAATTACCAGAGCCTATGAAAAAACTAGTAGATCCGGCCCTCCTTCAATCCGTTCGCACCTCTCCGTCAGCGTTTTTTGTTCTGTAAGATTTGCTCACTTGTAATCAAGAGTCCCCAGTTCGATCCCGACTGCCTCTATATTTGCCAAATTCAGTTGCGAGCTGCTCTTATTGTTAATATTATACAATACACACATACATTTGGTTTGTATCTGTAACAGTTGGTGTACATTTCTAGGACTTGTAAAAGTTACCGTTTTTCTTTTCACTTTTATTCTCTCAGTCATGATCACTATACATATTACCACCCTAGGGAACTGACGCTGTTAGTTTTTATTTGAAACTAGGAGTAACTATAGAAGTGAGTGGTGTTTTTTGGCAATGGAACTGGACATTCTCTGATCTGGAAGGATAAAAGCTGACACACAAACGCTGGTGAATCTGCCTTCTTCGTATCTCACCGTCACTTGATTCTTTTTTATTCAGTTTTATTGAGTGTTCCTGCTCATGGTGAATTAGTATGCACCTTATGGTCCTTATGATGTAAAAAAAAAAAAATAAAACGAAAAAAAAAAAATAGAGACATAGGTATATATGATATTTGGAATTATTCATTTTATGACCTGTATAGTACATTATGGAAAACATTGTGGCACAGATGCAACATTATTCATATTCATTCACATAACATCTTGCGCTTGTAATTGGTGACTGCATGTTTTTTTTTTTCTTTCCAATCTTGCCAGTCTCTATGTTGCTGTATTGGGCTGATTCTTTTGTACTCCAGGACATGCAGAGGAAAGAATAGTACAGAGAGGTCAGCTCAGCGCTATATGCAATCATCAAATTCAAATGTTAACAGTTCACAAACACGCAAGGACCGTCATTCCTACATTTACGACATGTGTACCTGTTGCAATGTGCACACTTCTCTCTATGCTATGGTTCCTATTATATTGAAAGGGCACCTGACACTGATTCAGTTTACATTCCTGGGGAAAGCAGCTGTCTTGGAATAGAAGCTTGTCGATGCTGCATCCTCCTTTCCTTTTTCCATCGCCTTTTCTAGTAAGATGCGACAACGATGTTCCTCTGCAAGGTGAGCAATGAACACTCTTCTTTTCTCAGTGGCCACTGAGCATGCCTTGCACAGTACATGTGCACTGATCGCTGCCAGGTCAAGTGTGTTATAGCACACAGCAATTGGCCATGTGCGTGTTTCTGCTCACACTGAATAAGTTCACGCCTTCTGGTAAACAATGTCAACGCAGCACGGAGAAAAAAAGAAAGAGACAAATATATGGGACATTGGGTATAAATTTATTGTACTTGTAAAAGTTAAGCTTTTTTCAGTTTTATTCTCTCAATCATGATCATGCTCTAACCCCGCCGCCCCTCCTGATCTGACTGTAACTAACAGCACCAGTATAAATTCACACACGGTCTGATACTGTTCATTTTCAAATAATATTGCATTAGTGCAATGATGTTTTCTGACTTGTACTATTCAGGTCATAAAATGATTTCTTCAAAATGTCACATACATTGTCAATTTCTTTCAGGTGTGTAATAGGAACCACAGCATAGAGAGAAGTGTGCACATTGCAACAGGTACACATGTCGTAAATGTAGGAAGGATGGTCCTTGCGTGTGTGTGAACTGTTAACATTTGAATTTGATGATTGCATATAGCACTAAAACTGACCTCTCTGTACTATTCTTCCCTCCAGATCAGAGAATGTCCAGTTCCATTGCCTCAAAACACCACTCACATCTACAGTTACTCCCAGTTTCAAATAAAAACTAACAGCGTCAGATCCCTAGGGCGGTAGTATGTATCGTGATCGTGACTGAGAGAATAAAAGTGGAAAAAAAAAACGGTAACTTTTACAAGTCCTAGAAATATACACCATCTGTTACAGATACAGTACAAACCAAATGTATGTGTGTACTGTATAATATTAACAATAAGAGCAACTCTTTATTACAAGTCAGCAAATCTTACCGCTATGCCATGAAAGCTGTTGTATCGTCCTTGAACCTTTTGTGAAAGTGCTTATTTGATCTTTGAACTTCAGGCTTCACACATTATATAGTTTATGCCAACATTTTGTCATTTACTACTAAAATATGAAAAATGTTTCTGTTTTAACAACAATCTGCTATTTCCACTCTAAAACTCCAGGGCCACTCCCAGATAATCAATCAAGGCATGAGCTGGGAGAACTTTGTGCACAATCTGCAGCGGGATGGAATACCAGGCTGCTTGCTGCTTGTCTTTATCGGCATATTTACAGGACAAAAGACGCTCAAGGAGAGGTGCGAACGGATTTAAGGTGGGCCGGATCTATGAGTTTTTTCGTATGCTCTGGTACTTCTAGTGTTAAAAAAGCCACTAAGAAATGGAACAAGCATAGTACAGCTGTAACTCCGCCTAGGGAAGGCATCCATAAAAACAGAGTGATCAGACAAGTAGACGACTACTAAAGAAGTACACCAACAGAACTATGATAACACTGAAGGAGTTAAAAGCCACAAGGGATAAAACTGGAGAAACTGTGCATACAACAACTATTGCCAGGGTGCTTCAACAGCAACACCTTTATGTGAGAGTAACAAAGAGAAAGACCTCATTTATTTAAAAAAAAAAAAAAAACACCCATGAAATCTTGTTAGAGACTGCCACTTGGAGGACTGAAGTAAGCTAGAAGAAGTTCTATGGTCTGGTAAAACCAAAATTGAGCTTTTTGCCAACAGACTAAATGACATGTTTCATATAAGCCAAAAACTGCTTATTATCAAAAACACATCATCCTGCTATGAAGCATGGTGGTGGCAGCATCATGCTGTGGCGATGTGTCTCTTAGTAGCAACACCTAGAATGTTTGTGAGGTTAGAGGGTAAAATGAATGTAGCAAAATATGGTTAAATCCTAAAAGAAAGACTGATGCAGTCTGCAAGAAATCTGCCCCATAGGAGAAGATTTCTTTTCCAGCATGTCAACAACTCCATACATAAAGTCAAAGCTATACAGCAAAGGTTTAAAAACAATATTAATATCCTGAAGTGGCCAAGTCATGACTCCAGATCCAGAGGTGGGTAGTAACAAGTTACATTTACTCTGTTACATGTACTTGAGTAACTTTTTAAAAAGAAATTACTTCTAAGAGTAGTTTTACTGCACCATACTTTTTACTTTTATTTGAGTTCATTTGTGAAGAAGAAACGCTACTCTTACTCTGCTACATTGGGCAACACTCGACTCGACTGTTTCACCAATCAGACGTAGCAACAATAATCACATGACTACATTTTACCAATCAGACTTTGCAACAATAATCACATGACTCCTTTTCACCAATCAGATGTAGCCATGCAGTTACATGATCACACACAAACTTCCAGCGTCTGCAGCCTGCGGGGCTCCTGTTCACTGCTAAATGGTCACAGCTTCACTACAAGAACCTTGAGAAGCTTAACCATTACTTCACTGAGTGAAGAACAAACACATTTTAACCAAACATACACAGACAGTCATGGCAATGTGAGACTTCTTGTACATGCACAAGCTGCCTTGTTCTAATGTTATTTTCTATCATCTGTACTATTTGGAGGGCAAGTGTGTGACAATGCCGGTCCTCTACAGACTCGCTCTTTCCACATGGGAGTCTGCTGAACCCACACTGTCGATAGTTATGACCGAGATGAGCTGACATATGAGGATAATTCACTGATGAGGCGAGAGGATGATGGAAAAAGTGCTCAAGTGCTTTTATTAAAAACCAGTAAAACCAAAAGTAAAATCAACAAATGGTGCAGTGTTCTAAAAAACAGTACATGCATACAGTGATCCCTCGCTATATCACGCTTCGACTTTCACGGCGTCACTCCATTGTGGATTTTAAATGTAAGCATATCTAAATATATATCACGGATTTTTTCGCTGGTTCGCGGATTTCTGCGGACAATGGGTCTTTCAATTTATGGTACATACTTCCTCAGTTTGTTTGCCCAGTTGATTTCATATAAGGGACGCTATTGGCGGACGGCTGAGAAGCTACTCAATCAGAGCACGTATTACGTATTAAATAAAACTCCTCAATGATATACGATATGCTTCCCGCTCGGTGCTTCGCACACTTAAAAGCTCTAACAGCCCATATTGATTTTTGATGGTTTGCTTTTCTCTGTCTCTCTCACTCTCTCTGACATTCTCTGCTCCTGACAGAGGGGGTGTGAACAGAGGGGCTGTTTGTACAGTGGCTGCTTGCTTCGAAGATACAGACACTCCTCTAAAAAATGCTGAAAGGCTACCTTCATATTGATCCCTTCATTGCGGCCGCTTTATCGCGGTACTTGCATACTTAAAAAGGCAACAACCCTATTGATTTTTGATTGTTTACTTTACTTTCTCTCTCTGACATTCTCCGCTCCTGACGCGCACCTTGAAGAGGAAGATATGTTTGCATTCTTTTAATTGTGAGAAAGAACTGTCATCTCTGTCTTGTCATGGAGCACAGTTTAATCATTTGACTAAAGGATGTTATTTCATGTCTAGAGGGCTCTAATAATGTTAAAAAACGTATTTAGAAGGTCGTAAACAGGTTTTCAATGCTCTAATTGTGAAAATATTAGATTTATAAATAAATAATCCTACTTCGTGGAAATTCATTTATCTGTCTGGAGTGGATTAACTGCAATAAACACGGGTTTACTGTATAACTGTGCAGAGAATATTTATAAACAGTGTGGGAGAGTTTCTAAGAGCTTAAAATATATAAAAATAACCATACAAATAATGGTTTCTACTTCGCGGATTTTCACCTATCGCTTTTCTGGAACGCAACCCCCGCGGTCGAGAAGGGATTACTATAAATCTATTAAAATCATTGTGAAAAGTAATGATAAAATAAATAAATAAATCTGTTAAAAATCCAAGGTTAAAATGCAGACTAACTCCTACTGATCTCAGCACACCTCCTTCTCATTCTCCTGGCTCACCCATTGCTCGCGTAGCTGGCGGAGACTCAGCAGCCACGAGCCCCTTTCAGCTGACCTCTGTCTTGGCTCTTTTCTTTTCTCTGATTCCCCCTTCCTTTTTTTTGTGCTGACGCGTATATATACACTCCCATCTCCATGGGCCTTAATCGCACTCCGCAGGAAGCCAATGAAGCAATTGAGAACGATGGCACACACACGTGCACGTCCGACTTGCTCCAACTACCTCATTAACACCCCACGGTCATGCAATTGTACCCATGGAGAGTGACACGGCTTTATGGATTTGAAACTGGCCTTTTTTTTTTTTGGAAGCCACGGATCTGCTACACCACAAAGTGAATATACAGTATTATACTGTCAGTGTACAGTATATCTTGTCACTGTAAGTAGTTTGCACTGTTGAAACATACATGTTACCTACTGTAGGTATTGGCTTCAAAAGCTTTGTTGTAAAAAACTGAGATTTGGAACTTTGTGTTATTTGTGCATCTTTATTTTGTAAAGATGTCATTTATTTTCACTCATTTTTATCTTTTATAGCTGTAATAAACTTAGATTACTTAGCAGAGATCCAATTTCATTTTTTCATGTTAAATACTCTTTTTCTGCTAATCAATGTCAAAAAAGCCATATTAAATTCACTTTAATTCAACGTTATATAATAATAAAATATGAAAAAATCCAAGGGGTGAATACTTTTTATATACTGTAAATACTGAATTTATATAATTATTAAATACTAAAAGATTTTCATTTTTGTGATAGAAATGTATCCTACTATACATAAATTCAATGGATTTCATACTGTGTTATAAATTTTGATAGTATTTAAAATTTAAATTGAAAGTGGACCTGAAAATTATGTAGCAAACATGCTTAAATTAAAATTTTAAATCATGGCCGTTTCTTTGTTTGCTGGAGGCTACACATTATCAAAAGAGGTCTTCCTTGTTTTATTCTTCTTCAGACTAAAATAAAAGAATTGTTGTGAGGTATGAATGCAACATCTTTACCAGATTGCTGGAGTATGAAAAACAGCATTGGGAAAAAGGCACACAAAGGAAACAACTAAAATAATGCTTGTCTAAAATAATCACACCCCTTAATAATTGACAATACACACACAGTATTTCACACAAAATTACCAGAAGTGCTCTTCTTCTACTTCTGCATACAAGAAGCATGAATTATACTAAACATATTTTAAAGTGATCCCTTCAACACACACACACACACACACACACACACACACACAGAAACATGCAAGCTGCAAACATCCAAAAACAGAACTGAAACAGCCTAGCTTCAATGAGAATCTTTGATTGAAAAATATTTAGGAATATAGGTGAGAATACATTTTAGAACAGTTTCAGGAAGTGGTGTCTTGTTAACTCTATTAATATTTTAATTTTTGCTTACTCTGTTTTCTTTTTATTTTACACTGATATGCTTAAAGTAGAAACACTAATGCTTAATAAATTTCATGGGCACAGGCTACTTTAAAGTATACCACTTACGTATCCTTAGATATATATAAGTCATTACTTATAAATGCTTCGAACAGACAAAACTGATTTGTTCTTACCTGCTTTGTAAAAGTTCTGGAGCTACAGAGTACTGTCTGTGGAGAGGTGACCGGGTGTTTTGAGCTTTGGAGTCTGGAAAAGAAATCCTTTTTTTGCTTGAGGGAGGGTGGCTAAAGGTGTGAGCTCTTCTTCTAAAGTGCGGTGAGTCAAGTTCTTCTTCTGGAAACGGTTGTCCAAGTGAAGATACAGGTGAGGCTGGTGGTGTGGCAGGTGGAGATTCTCCAGGTGATCCGTCCTATATATCAAAACCACAGAACTCCTGTAAGAGGTTAACAGTTTCTTCCAAAACCAGGAAGTATAAATGGTCCACGGCTCTACGCATACACACTTAGAAGTCTATTGTATGCTAATTTTTCAAGGCTTCTAAGTGTCCCTATCCTATGAGTCACAGTACTAACTTTTTCAAAAATCAGCTTAAATTTTACATTTTCTTTAGTAACTATTTTTTGATCACTAAAGCATTTAATAACTCCTCCTGGTAAGCACAGATAGCGAAGGATACATCTTCTATTTCATCTAAAACTGTTTGAACCAGTAACTGGCATTTGGATAGTCTGCATTTGTGTTTCCTCTGTTTGCTTGCATATCAGCAACACATTTCCTGTACTCTCCAAAATATCCTGGAAAATATGCTTTGTTATTTGTACTTTAACATTAATCAGCAGTTCAAGGTTTCAGGGAAACACACTGCCTGTTAAAGAAAGTGCATAAGTTACAAAGCAACATCCAGTCATCCAGAATGTTTAAAAGATTCTTCTGATTAATACAATGCAGATTTTCCCCAAGCAAAACAAAAACATTGGAGTCACTCCTGTAAGATATGGCTAATACACATAAGAAAAGTACCTTACTGCAGCTACTACTTCTATTGTGACAAACATGATAAACCTTCAGGAAAAAATGTGTATATTATTTTAGAACAGAGCAAACTGGCTAAGGTTGGTACTTTCCGGGGCCTAAAATACTCTGACAATTAAAGTCAATGGAGATAATCAGTCGCCATCAGTTCTCAATACAATCAACAGCTCTACAGATAAATGCAGTTTAAATATTAAAAGGTAAAGAAAAGATTTTAAAACAAAATCCAGTTTCTAGGAAGAACAAGAATGTTTTTAGACTTTCTTAGAAGTTGCGTGGGAGCCTGTTTACAATAATAAATATTTTCCAGTAAAAACAAGGGGAAAGTGTCCTAAAACAGGCAACATATAAATATTTATGTATTTTTCATACTAATAAACATGAATTCTGCTTCAGAATTTAGAATTCTGAATTTTAGAATTTTTGTGGAGATTTTTAACTGAAGCAAAATAATTGTTGAACTGAAACTAAATATTCCTAAGATATTTTGAACATATTTACTGAAGCAGAGTACTGTGGAGAATGTATAATCAAATGGTAGAATGTTTTATTTGCTGTCAGGAGATTCCATCTTCAAAAAAAAAAAAAAGTGGAAAAATATAATTCTATGAAATATAAGGGCAAATAAAAGTAATTTATAACATCAAGCAAAATATTCTCAAGCACACTTAAACGTAATTTAGGGTCACAACAGCCTGGAGCAAAGCCTGGCACCACTGGGTCCAAAACAAGAAAAAACAGTCCTGCACATGGCAGCAGCCCATTGTGTGATCCACTTTAACACACACCCATACCAGAACTGAGATCATTTGGAACTATTATCATTATTCTTTCGAAAATTACCCCGGGGACAAACAAAAGTTGTATGTATGTATGTATCTATCTGCAATAAGTATGTTTTTGAGGAAAATGGAGGTACACTGTAGTATATGGAAAAAAAACCCATGCACGCACTAAGAGGAAGCTACCTGACGTAGGATTCAAACCCACGATGCTGCATATGTCAGGTAGTAGAATTTACCACTGCACTACTGTGCCATTCTTAAGTATTTTTTGACTACTGAAATTTTTATTGACGGCATACAAATTAACTTGAATAGCGTCAGTGCTGAGTGTCATTAGCTTTGGTATCAGGAATGTTGAAAGTCAGAATATTGCGGAGTTTGTAATCATGATGGTGTTGAAACAAAAAGACTGTGTCAAACACCATGTCGCATACAACCGCTAACACTACAATTCCTGAAGCCTGAGAAAATATTTGTAATGCTGCACCACCTTAATTTTACTCACACCTCCTCATCACTCCGTTAATTGTGCACCGATATTGCCTTTGCTTTGCACATGTGTCAATTGGTCGCAGGCAGGAAGCCAGCTATCCCACCCCCTACCGATGCCAGACACAAAATTCTCACAGATGAAGTCTGTTTATCTGGGAATGAGGTGTCTGGAATTGTATAAGAAAATAAGCTCTGAGTGGAGCTCCTAATGGGAGCAGCTGAAAGAAGAAGATGCAGTGAGAGTAACAACACTAAAGCAGCTGTGGTATTTAGAATAGTTTGGCCATTCCGTGGACCATTATATTGTTACAGGTTAATTACAATCAAATGCCTTAAACTGATTTATACTAATAAAAGGCAAAGCCCTCACTGACTGACTGACTGATTGACTCACTCACTCATAACTAATTCTCCAACTTCCCGTATAGGTGGAAGGCTGAAATTTGGCAGGCTCATTCCTTACAGCTTACTTACAAAAGTTAGGCAGGTTTTATTTCGAAATTCTCTGCGTAACGGTCATAACTGGAACCTACTTTCGTCCATATATACGGCCATAGCCTGCAGCTCGGTCGCCGTGTGAGGCGGAGTTCCGTCCCTCATCATCATGCCTCCCACGTAATTGAGTGCCTGCCCATATAAGGTAAATATTTGCGGATGAAGGACTGTGCTTAGCATATTCATAAGTGTAGCTACTGCGGAAACCCTCTAATGCTGAACAAGCCTTTGTACATCTGGCGAAGTCATGGAGAACATGGAAGGACGAGTTCAGATTATACACAGAACTTGCAATGCCGGAGGCAGAGGAAAACACTAACGTCAGATTATTCCGTTATCTTATTGGAGAGAGCAGCAGAGAATTGTGTCAGGCGCTGACTGGTGAAGTAAGATCTGATGAGTTAACTATGAGCCTGATGATACGTAAATTTGATGAGCATTACAACCCGAAAATAAACGAAACTGTAGAGAGGTTCAGATTTTTTTCAAGAAATCAGGCAAGGGGAGAAAATATAGACAACTACGTCACAGATCTGAGAGTGTTAGTAGGCACATGCAATTTCGGAGAGATTAAAAGTTCCCTTATATGTGACCGAATTGTGTGCGGAACCAGTGATGCAAGTTTGCAACAAAGATTACTGACAGAAGACAAACTGACTTTAGAGAGGTGCATACAAATATGCAGAGTCACAGAACTGTCGAAGGAGAACAGCAGAACAGTCACATGGGCTTCCCTACTCTATACTTCTCCCAGTGCGTCTCTCTAAACCCTCCGTGTGGGAACATTATCATAAGGCTTAACAATCTTATTGTTACACCTTCTATGTGCACCCAACCTGTACTTATTACGATGTCTTCCTTGCTTTACTGCTGGCTCCTTCTATCCATTCACCTTTCTAGCTCTTTATTTAAACAGTTTTCCTTCTCACTATTCCGCTCCTTCGCTGTCTTCTCCCTTTTCGTTCAATATACGCGCCTCATTTCCTTTTTACAGTCAGTTCCGCTTACGTCACACCATGGTACGTTTAGCAAGGACCCACAGGTGTAGTTTGCCCCCAATTCTTCTTAAACAGATATCCCACAGACGGTTAATTACTGGGACATAATCTATAAAAGGAAGCATGCTGCAGAAACAGTTAAAGGCACACAATAAAAAATTTTGTGACAACCGTTATAAGACGATGTCGCTAAATACTTGCAAGAGATTCCACAAGTTCATAGACACGCTGCCGCTAAATATTCGCAGGAAAATCCACAAGTTAATACCGGGAATGCCTGTTAGACATCTTACATTCACGAGTAGCGATTTGGGTAGTGAACACTTCGATGAATGAAACGTGTTATCTTTACAACAGTTGACAAACACAGAATGTAACTTCAAAACAACACGCCCTCCAAATACGAACCTGATTGAAAGAAATAATGATAATCAAATCCTTGATGACAGCAACACTCATAACAGTGACAAAACAATTACATTGACAATCAGGTTATGTTATTTTTAAAATGTTTCCTTTTCTTTTTCATAACTTCTTTAACACACTACTCCTCCGCTGCGAAGCGCAGGTATTTTGCTAGTAAACAATATGCGGTTAATTTCAGTGTATATGATAAAGCTTCATCAGAGATGTGGATCTAAAAAAGAAAAGGGAAACCTAACTGGAACAAAAGCACTCCTTTGATGCTGGGTGCCGCTAGTTTGCAAAACTGAGCGGACAACTTGCATACACCAGGGTTTGAGCTACCGTGAAAATGTGCATGGCTTTACGACAAGTTTAGGTTTTATACATCGCAACTTGAGCGTGGAAATGGGAGTATGCAACATTTTTGTGCGTATACACCATTTATACATGAAGCACCAGGAGTGTGCTTACCATAGAATGATCCCACTTTATTTATTTTTACATTTGTTGTCTTTTAAATTCTTTACCAGTTTCATTTAGAAAATGGTATGGTATATTCTGTTGGCTGAAAGAAAAACTGTCTATTTGTCAGGCTACTGAAACATTTAAATTTGCATATTTACTCCCACAAACGAAGAAAGTGCGTTTGAAAGCAAGATGAGTTGGCATGCATTTATTCACAAATAAATTGCCCAATCAATTACTGCAATAAGGAGGCAAGTCTGTATGTCTTAGAGAGTTAAACCTGTGCTCTTTTAAAAGCTTACAGACAGGTATAACTGGGAATTTTAAACATCAGACTGACTAACGATCTGCACCGTATATCACTTTGAAAACAAACGCTGGAATAGTGGCAAATGCTCATCTGTGAAATTTTAAAGTGAAAGTGGTGCGGAAAGCAATTGCTGAGTTATACATAGACAAATGTGTCACTGTTTAAAAGCTAAACTTCTGCTGTTTTTCCACTGAATGTAATCCTTAATTTTAAAATAAAGACGATCTTAGTTACAGTGTGTGAAAACCTTGTGCACAATAGAAGTAGGCTGTGCAGCGGCCATTTTGGCAGTGGGGAAAATGTAGAAAATTACTGGCATACAAAATTTTAACAGGAAAATTGTGAACTTCAAGTATAATTGTACAGAAATGAATGACTTTATGCATCTTCTGTAAAATTTTGCCTTATTATCAGTTATGATGTTAAAATATTGTCATTGATGAATGTGGTTAAAAGTCAGCACATGCAATTGCTTAGCATGAATACTGGTAAATCTTAATTTGTTCACCTACATTGCTCAAATCAGTCAATGGGAGTGGCTTTTCAAACAGAGGTCTTTTACATTAGAGAAATAACATCATAAATATGCTTTGCTTTGGAGAGTTTCAATATCATGATATCAGTACATGTTCTACCAGTGCCTATGTGGAGACCAAATATTGGCCTGACATTTAGGTGATTGATATTGTCATTAGGGCCCTACTGTTGACCCTACCTAGCAAGAGCATACTGACTAAAAAAGATCACAAAATAGTGGTTCCCTTCAAAAAACAAAATGGCGTCTTTGGAGAACATTACTAAAAATAACTCAAAATATATACATTAGGCATGAATTTCAAAACTCTAGAATAAATTTATACCTTTTCCTGAAAGTCAAAGGAAAACCCAGAAACAAATCAAATAGAACAGAGGATCATAATACATTGTGGCTGATCGAAATGAGATTAAGGATACCTAGTAGAGATACATGGAGAAGTTACTGATTGAGTAGAACAAATATGATGATGACATTTGTTGTGAGGAACCAGAAGGACACAGCTTTAAGTTTTTGTAAGAAAAGGTTACAAAAGCACTGAAAAAAGTGAAGATAGTAAGAGCTTGCTGCCCCAACTGTAGTTGTGTTGGAAATCTTGAAGTCAACAGTAGGTCATTAGGTTTAGTGGGTGACAAACTTATATACAACAATTGTTTGTGATGACATTTATCCTGAAGACTTGAAAACGTGTGCTCTTTCTGGTATACAAAGAAAGGGGTGACCATTACAGAGTAGGGCATATCGAGCAATCAAGCTTAAGTAGCAGGTACTGAAGGTGGTTTAGAGTGTGCTAGAGAAAATAATCATGTGAAATGGAACCGAATGGAGCTGGATATTGCCATCAGAAAAATGCAGAAAAGGATCAGATGAAGAGAAAGAAACCTACATTATAGGTTTTTAGAGGGAGAAGTTGTATAATAGTATGTATGCATTAAGAGGAGGTTAGGCAGGCATTAACAAAGACAGGTTTGGACAAATATTTAATGTCTACAGTGAAGGAAGTATACGAGGAAACACCAGCAGTGGACAGAAAAGCAGATATGGGACAGTAAACGTTTTGAAGTGGGGCTGCACCAGGGACCCATCTGAGTACATTGCTTTTCGTAATACTGATAGAGGTGGTGACCAGTAAAGGGCATAAATTATTGCCATAAAAGCTCTTGTATGCCAGCAGTCTCATATTGATGGAAAAAAATGAAGTGTACATGAAGGAGAGAAAAGTAAAATACATTAGCTGGTTAGTTTGTAAGCAAAAGAATTGAAAATTAATGCAGGATGTTGTGATGCCCTGGCTGCCCACAGCAATGAGGACACACTAGCAAGCAAAGGTTGGTACAAAAGTGCATTGTGCTTTTTTATTTAACAACAAAGTGTCCAAATAAATAATCCAAATAAAGAATCAAATAGCACAAGTGCTTAAACAATGCAAATAAAATCTGTCAAAAAATAAATTATCAATAAACAATCCAAAAGAAATAAAACCAGAAGAATAAAATTTGGTGCTTCACTCTCTTCTCTAAGCCTTGCTGCTTCTCTTAATCTTCTCAGCCTCCACTCACCCATCAGGTTTGCTCAGCAAGAGCTGAGACACTGGCAAGCACGATCAACCTTTTAAAACTAGCTTGCGTCTGCGTCCCAACCGCCCAAGTCCGATTCCCTCATCCCCCTATCTTCACACGGGCATCAGTAGGATGATCTTTTGAAGTCCATCAGTTGCTCCTTTGCCCTGGAGGCTCAGCCCATACCTCTGACTCACCACGGGGCCAACTCTTGGCCACCGGGCCTCCTGCACATTGGACCAATTTGCTCCCCCGATTGTACTCCCACTCTCTTGTTTCATAATCTCTCTCCAACCTGCTCAGGCTCCTTTAATACTCTTGTGGGTACAGGTGCCTAATTACAACCGGCAGACCATCAATGAGGAAACTGACTGAAATTATTGCACATCCATATGTAAACATAGCTATCCAAATTCATCATTAAACAATCTGCTACTATACACACCCTCATCCATGGACCATGAGTCTCACCATTTTTGCTTAAAAATCTGCACTACCCATAGTACTCACTTCACCATAGATGGTTGGAGGCAAAAGGACAGGAGGCATGGAACAGGAGGGTGCATGGTCATGTGCTGTTTGCAGCAGAGACGCTGGGAGAAAGTAAATCCAATGTAATGTCATAAGTATGTCTAGTGTTGTGATGGGTAGTCTCCATGCAGTGTTTAGGACATTTGTTTGTAGAATGTGCAATTTAAATATCAACAATTGAGTTGTTTTGAGGAAAGTAGGAAACATTCTGCTATAGAGACAACATGCTCAGTGCCGATAGAGAGTGTGAGAGGCGCATAGAAGAAATTCCAGGAGCTGCCCACATTTTGACATTTTGAAGAACAGCATAGAAATGAGATATGGCCAATGTTGTAGAAACGGAGAGCAAAGCCACAAAGAATGAAGACAAGCATAAGGTAGATGTCACAGAGTGAGAGGAAGATGAATGACAAGTTAAGAGAAAGCATTGGTGTTAAGATGATACAGCATGTGTTGTGCTGAACAGAAACACAAACTATGGTGATTTGGTCATGTAGAGCAAAAGGCATAGCATGACTGATTTTAGGAGGTACACCAAGATAAAGGAGGATAGGGTGAACCCCAAGGGACACCTATGAAGACAAAAAAAAATTGGGGAGGGCAACAGGCTAACCTGGGTAAATGTGAAAAATACCCCCTAAAGAAGTGGTGATGATGATGAAGTATACATACTATTAAATATTTTTTATTCAATCGAATTTTTTACACGCAGACTTAATACCATTAGTCAATGTCAACTCATATCAAGTGTGAAGCAAACAAGGCATTCCACCTATTTCTTTAATTAGATACATCTTAATGCTGAGAAAAAAATGTTTTTTTTTAATGTCACTGCATACAGATATTCTGGGTTTCTATGCAAATAAAGCTGACACAGTGTCAGATACACCATAAACATAAGTTTTAACCACAGTTGAATCCCCCTACAATACTGAAAAAAATTAATCAGGTTTGAGAATTGTACGGTTTCTTCCAAAGACATTCATATAAACATTAATTCACTCATTTTATGAAACAGCATATTCAAATACAGAGGTATGGTGAGTTGAAACCTAATATGCAGGATGCATTAATGTTTGAATGAAATCAGCTCTGAGCAAGATGCCATAACACTGCAAGACACACTGATGCATATTCAAATGCAGAGCCAATCCAGAGTCACCAATTAAAAACATTAATGTATTTCAGCTGCAGGAGGAAAACAAAATTACCTAATGAAGACCATTCTAGCTATCAGGGAAATGCTCAGACATCACAGAAACAGTGTCTAAACCTAGAATCTAAACAAAGGATCCTGGGGCTTAAGGCAGTGGGGACCAACAACCGCATCACAGTGATCCACTTTGATTCAGATGTTAAATAGTATTAAGCAGTAAATTCCTACAGACATATCCAAAATGAAAACAACTCAGTTCATTTACGTAAAATTCTAAACTACTTAGTTACCTTTTCAGATGCTAGACTACTGGATCTTTCAAAGCTGTCCATGCTTCCAAGACGGCTTCGCATTCTGTTGGCTCCCTAAGCAAAGATTAAAATGAATTAGAAAAATGTCAAAATGTCATAATACTGCTGTAATTAAAGATAATCGTATTACAATTAGATACTATGGATTTTGATCTCCAAAATAATTACTTATTAAGTGTGTGCTAGAGGGAAGCGTGTTTTGATCAACAGAAAAAAATGTCTCTTTGTAGATTTCAAGAAATTATTACAGGTGTTCATCTTCAGAAGGCTGGACAGAATTAAAGACAAACCAAGACCAACACAATTTTTTAATTAAGATTTTCATAACATTTTTTATATCTTTGATTTAAAATTCATCATTGCTTGTGATGTCATCTTATGTTTTTATTGTAAAAACTGCCCTGGTGGGATATGGCATCTAACTTGTTAAAGTAAGATCACCCATGAACCCCATAAGGGCTGATTGACAGACTGCTGAATATATTTGCAGTGTCCTAGGATAGGGCAGATCTACACCTTTCAGCCACAGCATTAAAACCACTGACAAGTGAAGTGAATGACATTGATTATCTTGTTACAATACAACCTATCAAGGGGTAGGATATATTAGGCAGCAAGTGGACAGCAAGCTCTTGAAGATGTGTTGAAAGAAGAAAAAATGTGCATGCGTAAGGATCTGAGCAACTTTGACAGGGACCAGATTGTTAGGGCTGGACTACTGGGTCAGAGCATCTCCAACATGGAAGGTCTTATGGGGTGTTCCCAGTATGCAGAGGCTAGTACAAAAAGTGGTCTAAGGAAGGACACTGGTGAATCACTGACAACTTCATTGGTGCCCAAGGCTCACTAATGCAGGTGAGGGGCAAAGGTTAGCCCATCTGGTTTTAATCCAACAGATGAGCTACTGTAGCACAAGTTGCTGAAAATCGTAATGCTGGCCATGTCAAAAAGGTGTAGAAAACACAGTGCATCACAGCTTGTTGCATATGGGGTTTCATAGCTGCAGACAAGTCAGTGCCCATGCTAACCCATGCCCATGAGACAGCAGCAGGGTGTACAATGGGAAGAAGCCAAGTTGATGGAAGCACTGTGATGCTCTGGGACATGTTCTGCTAGGAAACCTTGGGTCAAGGCATTCATGCGCATGCAACTTTCAAACGTTCCACCTACCTAAAGATTGCCACAGACTATATATTCGCAGCAGTGGTATTCACAAATAGCAGTAGCCTCTTTTAGAAGGATAATATGCCCTATCACACTTCAAAAATTGTTTAGAAATAGTTTGAGGAACATGAGTAAGAGTTCTAGGTGTTGACTTGGCCTCTCAAATTCCCCAGATCTCATTCCAATTGAGCATCTGTGAGATGTGCTTAGAAAATGAGTCTGACCCATGGAGGTCTCACCTTGCAGCTTACTGGACTTAAAGCATCTACTGCAAACGTCTTGGTGCCAGATACCACATGACATCTTTACAAGTCTTGTGGAGCCCATGGTCAGAGTTGTTTTGGCAGCATGAGGAGGACCTAAACAATATTAAGCAGGTTGTTTTAATGTTGTGGCTGATCGTTGCACATATATATTACTTTGGATAAGCACAATACATCCTTGTTTTTATTTTACTCCTTGGACTTTATTTTAGGATGGTTCTCCACTTTTTCTTTTGAACATATTCATCTGGAAGTCATTTATTCTATTGATTATGGCGGTCTCCTGACTCAGGAATGTGAAGCCTTAGTCCGTTTGCATTATTTTCACTTTTTATCTCTCTTTTCAAGCACCTCACTCTCCCTTCTATATCTTTCTCTTACAATTACAATATTACCTTTGTTCACTTGCTAGCAAAAGTTTTCTTCTGTCGAGTTGTAAGTTATTAATGAAATCATGTTCTATTTTCTAGCTAGAGTTGCATTTGATATTCTTTCCATGACTTCATTTGGCTGTTTCAATTCTTTGCTGTTCCTCATCTTGGGGCAGTTGAACATTTCTTTCATTCATGACTGGGGCGGGATATGAGAGGTAGAATTACCTGGCCTATTCCTTGGTGAGAAGGTCACATAAGGAGACCTCTGTTACTGTGGAATGTTTCCTAAATTATGCCTTTGGCTGGTCAGGCATCTGCATTTTTCATATGCAACAACAGATTGCTGACCAGTCAAAATTAATAATCTTCTTATGCAGACTGTTTGGACTGAGTTGATTGGTATGTCAGATTGCATATCACAAGAGAGCACTACCACTGTTCCTAACTTGCTAAGATTATGTAAATAAAGTCTGTAAATGAAAAGGGATGAAAAACTGTGCAAGTGAAAGGGCCTTGTGACAAACACACTTGTTGAAAGCACCTTAGAAAGCTCCCACTGAAAGACACAAAGCTTTCTTTTGTGTATTAAAGCTTTACAAAAAAGGTTTCAAAAATAAACAAAACAAATGCAGCATAATACATCAAAATCAACTGTCAAATTTTTTACTTTGCAACAGTAAAATTAAATGTAAATGTAATGTTATTACAGCAACTGTACCTTTCTGTTAGCACTATATTTAAAAATAAATAGCTTGTTGATATCTTACCCTTTGACTTTTTGGCATACATGGGATGAACACCAAAGTTCAAAAGACCATAAGTAAATAAAATCACACTTTACCATGAAATCCTAAACACGAGATCACTACATATTAAGAAGGTTACTGTAAGTCAGTGCAAAATGATATGGAGATACAGAGAGAGAGTGTAATGTGGTTCAGAGAGGCATAGAAATGGGGCAAGCCAATGGAGTAAAAAGAAAAAATAAGTGGTCAATGCACAATGATAAACCAGGGAGACGCTGTCATCAGGCAAGGATTGATTTGTTTTCAATCCTATTCTTGTAAAATTGATCTATTTGTATGAAATGTGTGATTTCAATAAAATTAAAAAAAGTTAAAAGTGACTTTTCTTAACAACTGATGCATCTGTCGGTTAAAAATATTTATGGTTTCGGAATTAACTAATTGATTTTTTTACGCAAACCTGCCTTTCATGATTTGCTAAATTAAACAATCACTATCTCTCACAAAATGTATAAAGGCATGTTTGCCAGAAGAAATAAGGGAGAGTTATGGTTCACAAATTAGACAAAAACGTAGCGATGAAAAATGCGTGTATCCCCTGAAAGGGATACAAACAAAAATAATTGTTACCAGTAGTTTAGATACAAGACCTCTAAGTATAAACTGAGTTGTCACAAATGATTATTCTTCATTGAGTTTAAATAAAGTCCAGGCTGTAAATGCACTTTTCATCCAAAAGTATTAATGGACTTAAATGTAGATTCCATGGTGATATAAGCTAAAACAAAGTTAATATACCACACATAAACACTTGCAGGAAAAGGTAAAACTGCAGCAAAGTCAATATCCTTTCATGGTTTTTCTCAGCTTACTTTAACAAGTATTACACACCTCATAAAACAAACACCATTGCCCAACCTACCCTTGAAAAGATATTTTCCAAGGAGCTGGTCAAGGACTTCTTAGCCTTATTTTTCAGGATGTCCAGTTTAAACCTGCCAATACTCCCAACATTTTCAGGGACTGCAGTGTTTGGTGCATTCTGTACAAAAAGATTAAGAGTGGGAAAAAAAAGAGTACAATTAATCTCAAAGATATATAAACTATTTTATAAAATACTTATTTTACATTTCCACTTGTATTAAATAGTGGCTGTGTTAATTAGTAAGTTAGTACAATGAGAGATAGAGAGTGAGTGCAGGTACAGGCATCAATTATAGTGCCATTGGTTATTCTGGTGTATCAGAAAAATAGTGTAATTATCCAACTGCTTTCCTATATTCAATATGTGCAGGTTTCCTGGATAATATTATTGGCAGTCAGTGTGGTTTAGTGGTTAAAGCTTTGGACTTCAAATCCTGCTACTGATACTATGTGACCATGAGCAAGTCACTTCAAATGCCTTTGCTCCAATTGGAAAAACCAAACGAAACGTAACCAATTGTATCTGAAATGTTGTAAGCTACCATGGGTAAAGACATTAGCCAAATAAAAAGTAACAATAATATTATTAGGTCACTTGAGCTGCTTACTCTTGAACATGCTATACAATAATCCATGACAAAAACATTTCTGGGTTACATCAATTTCTGCTTTTCCTAATGCCTTGGCTTTTGTTGATAGTCACTGCAAAACCCAGTTTTACAAGAAAATGTATTCTTTTGAATTGAAGAAGTAATAATGTGTAATTTGAGTTTATATTATCATTATTATTATAGAACTGGGTGCTATGGACTTTCTAATGGTACCAAATTATGCATTTGCATATCCGTGCTTTAACTTGTCTATAACAGTCTACGATGTGTGAGGATATCTACTTTATAACATTTACAACAACATTTATTTATATAGCACATTTTCATACAAAAAGTAGCTCAAAATTCTTTACATAATGAAGAATAGAAAAATAAAAGACACAGTAACAAAATAAAATAAATCAACATTAATTAACATAGAATAAGAGTAAGGTCCAATGGCCAGGGTGGACAGAAAAAACAAAAAAAAACTCCAGACGGCTGGAGAAAAAAATAAAATCTGTAGGGATTACAGACCATTAGACTGCCCAGTCCCCTTTGCATCCAGTGCTTGTGCCATGGTGACTGATTTGCTTATTTGACAGAGTGAAGATCGGTCTGAATTTCAATCTGACTATTTGTATGTTTGCTGACTGGCTGACCAATCACAAGCATTATCTGGTAGGTAACCATCCAAATAATGAGCCTGTGATTCAGACATAGGAATATTATATATATATTATATATATATATATATATATATATATATATATATATATATATATATATATATATAATATCTCACAAAAGTGAGTACACCCTCACATTTTTTCTTTTCATGGGACAACACTGAAGATATGACACTTTGATACAATGTAAAGTAGTCAGTGTACAGCTTGTATAACAGTGTAAATTTGCTGTCCCCTCAAAATAACTCAACACACAGCCATTAATGTCTAAACCAAAGCATGAGTACACCCCTAAGTGAAAAATGTCCAAATTGTGCCCAAAGTGTCAATATTTTGTGTGGCCACCATTATTTTCCAGCACTGCCTTAACTCTCTTGGGCATGGAGTTCACTAGAGCTTCACAGGTTGCCACTGGAATCCTCTTCCATTCCTCCATGATCACATCATGGAGCTGGTGGATGTTAGTGACCTTGCGCTTCTCCACCTTCCATTTGAGGATGCCCCACAGATGCTCAATAGGGTTTAGGTCTAGAGACATTGTTGGCCAGTCCAGCACCATTACCCTCAGTTTCTTCAGCAAGGCAGTGGTCGTCTTGGAGGTGTGTTTGGGGTTGTTATGTTGGAATATAGCCCTGTGGCCCAGTTTCCAAAGGGAGGGGATCATGCTCTGCTTCAGTGTGTCACAGTACATGCTGGCATTCATGGTTCCCTCAATGAACTGTAGCTCCCCAGTGCCGGCAGCACTCATGTAGCCACAAACCATGACACTTACACCACCATGCCTGACTGTAGGCAAGACACACTTGTCTTTGTACTCCTCACCTGGCTGCAGCCACACACGCTTGACACAATCTGAACCAAATAAGTTTATCTTGGTCTCATCAGACCACAGGACATGGTTCCAGTAATCCATGTCCTTAGTCTGCTTGTCTTCAGCAAGCTGTTTGCGGGTTTTCTTGTGCATCATCTTTAGAAGGGGCTTCCTTCTGGGACGACAGCCATGAAGACCAATTTGATGCAGTGTGCGGCATATGGTCTGAGCATGGACAGGCTTGACCCTCAACCCCTTCAACCTGTGCAGCAATTGCTGGTAGCACTCATACGTCTATTATTCAAAAGACAACCTCTGGATATGCCCTGTAGTGGGCTGGCACCCTGCCCAGGGTTTGTTTCCGGCCTTGTGCCCTGTGCTGGCTGGGATTGACTCCAGCAGATCCCCGTGACCCTGTAATTAGGATAAAGCAGGTTGGATAATGGATGAACCTCTGGATAGGACGCTGGGCATGTGCATTCAACTTCTGTGGTCGACCATGGCAAAACCTGTTCTGAGGTGAACCTGTCCTGTTAAACCATTGTTTGGTGTTGGCCACCATTCTGCAGCTCAGTTTCAGGGTGTTGATAATCTTCTTTTAGCCTAGGCAATCTTTAAGTAGAGCAACAATTCTTTTTTTCAGAACCCCAGAGAGTTCTTTGCCATGAGGTGCCATGTTGAACTTCCATTGACCAGCATGAGTGTGAGAGCGATAACACCAAATTTAACACACCTGTTCCCCATTCACATCTGAGACCTTGTAACACTAACAAGTCACACTGGGGAGGGAAAATGGCTAATTGGGCACAATTTGGACATTTTTCTCTTTGAGTTGTACTCACTTTTGTTGCCTGTGGTTTAGACATGAGTTGAGTTATTTTGAGGGGACAGTAAGTTTACACTGTTATACGGTAGCCAAATCTTCAAAGGCTATGTTTACACAGCACCTAAAAGTGATTGTATACTGACTTTTAGACTGTATCTGATTTTTTTTTTGATCACTTATTTTTTAAGTTATTTTGTGACTGATTGAAGTTTGATGACAGTACAGTTGTTTATCCTGAATGTGCCCCACTCGCACAAAATGAATAAATGTTTCAAGTCCTTGTCTTTTTTTGCTAATCACTCTTTTTTAAAAAGCATCAGATCTATGTCACATATTAATGTAAAAATTGGAATGGAGCTGCAGTGTGAATGTATCTGGTTTTGTAGTTTTATAATTCAAACATAATTGGTTGTACAGTAGTGGTTTAACAACAGTGCATTTGCTATTAACAACATGGCTACATCGTTCTTGAAAAGGAATAACAATCTAAAATGACAAAATTTACAATAATTCCACCAAAATTGATAAATTGACCAAGCCAGGAAATTTCAAACTTGATTATAACTATTAATCATAATAAAATAGCTGCAGTGAAAATATTAATTAAAAAATTCCCAACACACAGTGATCCCAGTCCTGAGTTTCTCTTTGCTGAAGACAGTAACTACTCAAACTACTTGGACATCAAATCAAATCAAACCAGTGCTTTGTCTAACCAGATTGTTGCAATTCAGGTAAAAAACTGCTATGGTGTTAAATTTTGAAACATTTTAAGATGTGACTATTTATTTACTTTGATTAATTTTCTGAATGCTGTTATTTCTACCTAGGTCTGAGACTGTCTGGTTGCTCTGTACATCTTTAGTAATAGGCTTGTAGGAAGAGGTGGGTAAGGAGAACAAGGAGAAGAAGCTGATTCCATTTTTTAATTATTAAATTAGATATATGATGAAATTGCTGTTCTTTTTTTCATTTCTTAACTAAAACTAAGCAATTTTATTCATTTTTTCTAACTCACTTATTTAAATTAAGTGTGGGGAAACCAGCAGAATCAAAAAATAAATACAATAAAAAAATAAGTAATCGATTGACACCATAATTTACAAATGGTCCTTTTATCTTTGACTTTGTTATAATTACATTATATGAGATTTACTAAGAAATATTATATCAGCTGAACTGAAAAACTTAACATAAAGCATGTCAACTGTTGTAACACTGACACAAGAAAAAAAAACAAAAAACAAGCAGCACGTTACCAGAGGGGCTTCTCCAATGTGTACATGGGTCTTTTGCTTGGCTTCGCATAACTGCCGTAGGTGTAGTATTACCAGCTCATTCTCCTCTTGATCACTACTTGCTTTCATTTTCTTAAAAAGGAAGAAAAGTAAACTCATCAGTTTTAGCCATACTGAACTATTATTTTCCTTGTTTTTAATAAACTCAAAAATCCAGCTACTCCAAGGTTTCCTCCAGTTTTCCAAAAACAAGCAGGTTTTGTTAACTGGTAACTTTAAATTGGGTGTGTACCAGAATCAACCCTTTGATGAACAGGTAATGTACTGAAACCATTTTCCTTTCTGAATTAATAACCACAGTTCAAAATTTTTAAACCAATAAAATTAATTTTGATTATGAAGAAGATAAAATATTCAATATTCACCATCAAAACAGTTTGCTGGTTATCCTTAAGGTTCTAAGCAAAGTAAATTCAGATATAATCATCAACTTGTAAATTTAATTGAAACCACACAAGCCCAACTGAATCACAGACAACCAGAGCACAGACTTCTTTATTTTTATACACATCAATCAAAAAAAATCTAAAACTGCCATTTAAAAATAGGCAAAGTTACATGACACTAAAAACTTTAATGCAACAAGAAAGCAAGCTGGTTAAACCAAGCTAAGCATCTTCAATTTAAAACTGAACTAGGCAAAACCAGGAAAGATAAAATTCAATATCTTATTACACAGGGAGAACATGCAAACTCCACACAGGGAGGATATATATATATATATATATATACACAATATATCCTCCCTGCGTGGAGTTTGCATGTTCTCCCCGTGTCTGCATGGGTCTTCTCCGAGTGGTCCAGTTTCCTCCCACAGTCCAAAGATATGCAGATGCACTGGCAATCCTAAATTCTCCCTAGTCTGTGTGCCCTGCGGTGGGCTGGCACCCTGCCGGGGTTTGTTGCTGCTGTGCGCCCTGTGTTGGCTGGGATTGGCTCCAGCAGACCCCCGTGACTCTGTGTTAGGATAGATAGCGGGGTAGATAATGGATGGTTGGATATATATAATGTATTTAAATATAAATTTTATATATGGCTTCAACTAGTGATTAATGTGCTAATGGCTTAGTTGATTTTTTTTCTTTTTATTAAATGTTAAACTGGCATTTTTAAAAATCCAAAGTTTGTGCAAAAGTGCAAGCATTTTATTTAGTAATTAAAGAGTTTTTCTCCTAACACAATGCTCCAATTTATACCAAATTCATGAAAATCTGTAAACATCTTTTATAAAGAAGTAGATGCTTATATATCTGAACTTAATGTCAAATTACAGCAAATCAAAATTGGCAGATTTAATCTTATTTTTTCTGTATTCTGCTGAGCACTAGAAGATCCACACAGATAATAATTTTTTCAAAAGAATTATTAGTCTTTTGTAATGGGATTATGATTAAGACACAACTAATCCTTTTCAAGATGCATCAGTTTACTTTGTTCTTGCAATGTTTTTTTGAAACTGTCACATAAACTCATTCCAGTTTACAGTATGAATGAATTATCCACTTCATTCAACAAATTGAACAAATCAGTTCTAAAGCCTTCAACAAAAAAGAGAGCTGTTTGCCAGTTAAAATATTTGTTTTGCACACTGAACATCACTAGCTTATACAACTAGAAAATAATGAGGAGTGACATTTGACTTTACTTTATGTTAGAAAACACCAACCTGCTTGATGTTATTAGAATTCTTTTACAACATAAAGATAAAGTACATTTTTTTTTCTTTTTTTAAATTAGGGAAAATGTAGGTGGAGATTTTTCTTTAGAATCAGAAAGTGAGCTGGTGGGGTCAAATTAACCAGCATATTTGAGATTTTGAGTCTAATGCCTTGGATCACACAATCTCAGTTCAAAATAATTACTGCCTTACCTCATCCTGCTTTTCCAAAAAAACAGAGAAAGCATACATTAATTAATACTATAATCAGTGATTTAAATTACAGCCATGGCCAAATGTTTTGAGATATAATATTAAATATTAATTTTCTCAAAGTTTGCTGCTTCAGCATTTTTAGATCTTTTTGTCAGATGTTTCTATGGTATACTGAAGTATAATTACAAGCACTTCATAAGTTTCAAACACTTGTATTGACAATTAAATTAAGTTTAATTTATTAATCCCTTCTTTTTCAAGACCTCTGCAATTCACCCTAGAATGTTGTCAATCAACTTTTGGGCCAAATAATGACATTTCTGCATAATCAATGCTTGGAATTTGTGGGTTTTTGTTTGTCCACCTGCCTCTTGAGAATTGACCACACGTTCTCAATGGGATTAAGGTCTGGGGAGTTTCCTGGCCACTGACCCAAAATTTCTCTGTTTTGTTTCCTGAGCCACTTAGTCGTCACTTTTGCCTTACGGCATGGTGCTCCATTATTCTGGAAAAGGCATTGTTTGTCACCAAACTGTTCTTGGATGGTTGGGAGAAGTTGCTCTTGGAGGATGTTTTGGTACCATTCTTTATTCAAGGCTCAGAATCGGGGCACCACCAGTGCAGAGTTTGCTCAGGAATGGCAGAAGGCAGGTGTGAGTGTATCTGCACGCACACCAAAGTGAAGACTTCTGGAGAATGATCTAGTGACAAGAAGGGCAGCAAATAATTGTGCCAAGACAAGTTGCAGAGGTCTTGAAAAAGAAGGGCCAACACTGCAAATATTGACTCTTTGCATAAACTTAATGGAATTGTCAATAAACTCCTTTGAAACGTATGAAATGCTTGTAATTATACTTCAGTATACCATAGGAACATCTGACAAAAAGATCTAAAAACACTGAAGCAGCACACTTTGTGAAAATTTAGATTTGTGTCACTCTCAAAACTTTTGGCCCCGGCTATAGTTAAAAATGAAGTATTTTAAAATAGATAACAGAACTCTCCACACTTCTAATTAGAGAGAAATGCCCTTGGTATTTTAAAAATAGGACTATTCCTATTACTAAGGCACAGCTCAAATCTGTACAGGAAATGTAGACAGTTAGCATTAAGCAAGTATTTAATTGTATATTGCTTAAAATGCAACATAAAGTTTAAAATTTAAAACTTAAATACTGCCTTAGAAATCAAACGATAAAATAGTCCTAGATGCATTAATTAATAATTTGCAGTAGTTATTGGAAGTATATTTAGCTAAATGACAGTGATTTTGTAGTTTCCCAATAAGCACTTTTATATGTATGTATGTGGTATAGTTATATCTTTGTATTGCAAAGACCTGTTTTTATCTAAAAGCAAGATGTAAACAAATTCATTGCAATGGGTGTTTCAATCCAAAGAAAATATATAAATATATAAACAAGCAATACCAAAGAGTGGTGTTAGAAACTAACTGTAACACTACCTCTAGTGCTTCCTTTAATCTGAATGTCAGACCAGGAATGGCTGGGGCCCCAAATCCAGCTCTTTCCTGTTGGATGTTAGTTTTCCTCTACACCCACCTATCTGTGAATATTGCTAAGCAGTCACATGATGAGGGAAGGGGAAAAAACAGAGGGTCAGAGGGGGTCCTTTGCTTGAGCATACACTTCACTTGTATCAGTCACTGTCCAGCACTCCCCTATGATTAGTAATTTAGTTAAACTGTTCTGATTTTAATCGTTACTTTGTTTTTCTTATTTTTGAGTTGGCCTAGTGATCTCTTGCCAACTCATACTGAATAAGGACAATTAATTTCCTGAACCTGTGAGAACTAACCCTGGATAGGACACCAATGACAAAGAACAGTAAAAAGTAAACACACAGGCAAACAAACAGTTGGCTCAGTTTTGTTTCATGTGTACACCCATGTAGTTAAGATGCAAAACTAACTGTAAAAAAGTAAAAGGGAAAAACAGAGAAAAAGGGGAAAGATTAAAAACTGCACACTGCCCAATTAGATTTAAAAAGAATTAGCTAACATTGTTCTGCTTGTTGACAAAGTCACAAGTCATACAGATATTGTCATGAGAATGGGAAAGACGCCATATAAATAAATTGTATTATTATCATCATCAAAATGTAGATAAGATATTCACAAAAAATTATATTCACTCATATATACATTAATACAATTTCACAACTGAAGACAGCTACAAATCTAGTCTGCTGGCACTATGAAACAACAAAACTCACTACTGCATCCCCAGTATCAAGAATGTACAGTGCAATATTAAATCAGCACGTGTCACTGTTTTCTACAGTATGTATATGCATACATTAATTGGCCTTTATTGGTATGGCATTTAAATTTAAGTGTAGAATCATCACCTAATTTATACAAATTCAAAACAGAGTGTAACTTCACGACATGTTCCCTCAAGGGTGTCATTCTTGACATGCCCATACCAAAGAATTTGATGTGTGTACTAATAAAATGCATTGCTTTTTCAATCCCAAAGACCATGTATACAACTGACACAATAATTTAATAGAAAAAAAATGTTAGGAGGGCAGAACTGTTTGCGTGTTACTGCCTTGAAACAAGAAGTGCTTGGTGCTCCCTGCATGAAGTTTAAATATTTTCCTCCCATCCATGTGCTCCTGTTCCCTACCACAGTTCAAAACATGTAGAGTAGGTGAATTGGCAATGTGACATTGCTTTGAATAAGCAGGTCTAAAAAACAGATGAAACATAATAAGAAAAAAAAAAAGACTGACACAAGAAGTACTAATCCCATTGCTGCTCACTGACTGTCATACAAAGGGAACCATCTGATTGTCCAACTGTGGGAGTCTCAAAGTTGTTAAAATGAATTTATTTATTTAAACAATTCATTCTTGCTCTCATTTTATCAGATCACCAAAATGTTTAATGGGCTCAACTGATATTAGTATTCCCTCTATTAATCATTTTTATTTCCAAGATTTTTATATATTTACAATCTTTGTGAAGTTACAGTGCTTGTTTGCTGGTTGCTTCAACAGTACAACATTTGATACAGGATTCTCAACAGCAGTGCTAATATTTGTGATGTGCAATTTGGAGGTAAACATACAATGCATTTTATTATTAGACTAGCCAAATACCCGCGCTTCGCAGCGGAGAAATATTGTGTTAAAGAAGTAATGAAAATAGAAAAGGAAACATTTTAATAATAACGTAACGTGATTGACAATGTAATTGTGTTGTCATTGTCATGAGTGTTGCTGGCATATATATATATATATATATATATATATATATATATATATATATATATATATATACACACACACACACACATATAAACATATATATACACACATACACATATACTGTATATAGATACATATATATATATATATATATACACACACAGACACACACATATATCTACATATATATGCATATACATATCTACATATATATATATACATATATATATACATATCTACATATATATATATATAATTAGGGGTGGGACTCGATTAAAAAAATTAATCTAATTAATTAGAGGCTGTGTAATTAAATAATCTTCATTAATCGAATGTAAGCACACATGAAAATTTGCCCCAAATCGCAAATGTTGTTTTTTAATTTAAAAGGGTTTTAGTGGGCGACAGAATCAAATACAGTAATCCCTCCTCCATCGCGGGGGTTGCATTCCAGACCCCCCCGCGACAGGTGAAAATCCGCGAAGTAGAAACCATATGTTTCTATGGTTATTTTTATAATTTTTAAGCCCTTGTAAACTCTCCCACACTGTTTATAAATATTACCCGCAGAGTTATACAGCATAATCCCTTTGTATTCTCTTAGATATTAGGTAAGATTCATTGAAATTATGTATATAAACACACTGTTTATATACAGTAAAACCTAAATATTATTTTAAAGATATTGAGTGTCTCCGATATCACGTTACATCCATTACGATAGACATGCCACCAGCAATAAATATGTACAATGCAACAAAAATAGTATACAGTAAATGTGTGTGTGTACAGTGACACTAAACGTACGTACATGTACTAAGTACTGTAAGTAGAAAATTAATTATGGTTACTCACCAACAATGACACGATGACTTGTCCGATAACAATGAGTTTTATTTTACTGCACAACAAAGGAGAGTGTTACAGTTCTTAAAAAGTAGCCACTTCAGGCAATTGTGTAGCACTGCCGTTGTTCTTCTTCTGGCAGTCTTCAATCCAAATCCCTAAAGCAGATTCCATCCAGACTACTGCCTTATTACATCCACTTACAACTTGTTTTGCACCCAGGTTAAAAGGATACTGCGGCCGTAGATCTTATATTCCTTTCCTACTTTTTAAATAAAAAGAATCGTAGCCTTCAACAAATCCAAAACGCTTACCTTTTCGCAATCGTTAACATCTTCCGCTTATGCTTGGGCACGCCCCCTGAAGCAGTAGCAGATCGTTTTGGAGCCATAATGAAGGGCTTGACTATGCACAAAGATAAACACAAAAGAGCACAAAAGTTAACTCTTTACACAGCGAAACACGTTGAATGAGCGAGACGAGACTTCCTTGTTAACACTGCATTCAGCAAGCAGGAACTTAACTGTGTGCTCTGATTGGTTAGCTTCTCAGTCATCCGCCAATAGCGTCCCTTGTATGAAATCAACTGGGCAAACCAACTGAGGAAGCATGTACAGGAAGTAAAAGACACATTGCCCGAGAACCCGCTAAAAATCCGCTATATATTTAGTTATGCTTTCATATAAAATCCGCGATAGAGCGAAACCGCGAAAGTCAAAGCGCGATATAGCGAGGGATTACTGTAATAGACATGGACAGGAATATTGTAAACTCAAGCTGTTTTAATTTCTGAAAAAAAAAAAGCATTTAAACTGCATTTCATTTCAAAACAGAAACAAAAATATGATCCCTGGCTAAAATTGGGCAGACTTAAAAATAAATTGGTATTTTAAGTACATTTTCAGAATGGTATTGTCTTTAAATAATAACAAAAATTTCAACATTAAAGTGAAGTTTTTCTTCTTAAAAAAATAAGGCAAGAAACATAAAAGGTAATTTGACCAGCCTCACCTTTAAACTGTGAGTAACCTTAGCCAAAATTATTTTGTACATTAGGTTAAAACAGTGTGATCATTGAACATTTTGTAATTAGATGTACAGTAATTAGAATTACTAACAGTCACGGAAGTCCAATGATCCCCAGTAAGAGCCACAAAGTCCGCTTTCTGTAATGCATCTAATTTTGCATGCTTTTTAATGTCATAAAGCTGTTGAATTTTACTTGAAATACTCTAACTGTAGCATATTTTATAACCCCCTATCTTCCACCACTGTTAGTGGTCTACAGTCCAAAGCAATGTATTTTGCGAGAGAATTTGTAAGTTTGACCGATGTTGACTTACTAATTTTGGTCCTGAAGCCAGTCATTTCATGAGGTTTGGGCTGCTGACACCTTTTGTTGGTACTCAAACCCGTACTGCTAGTGCTAACAGCATACACAGTTTCTGTGCTCGCTGTAACATGTTTTGCATTTAGATGGAACCGTAAGGTTGAAGTGCCTCGGTGGTATGCAAACTCATTTTTGCACAGTTTGCACCAAACCACGGTTTTATCAAAGCTTTTGTCGGGTAGTCTTTTGAAATGAAATTTGCCTCTGATCAGTGCTAGCAACGCGCTTTCTTCCGACTCTTACATGGTTGTAGCTCTGATGTGTGCATCAATGTAATTGATGTACCAGGAAATCATGCATTGACAAAAGTTACCCTTTGCTTGGAATGCAAAGTGTGATTAAATGCGTTATTTTTTTAACACGTTATGGAGTACATGCAGCAAAGCTTCTCAGCTGTGCTTGTGCTAAGAAAAGGAAACATTTTAAAAATAACGTAACATGATTGTCAATGTAATAGTTTTGTGACAATTATGACTGTTGCTGTCATCAAGGATTTCATTATTATTATTTCTTTTAATCAGGTTCGTATTTGGACAGTGTGCACAAAACCACGCTTTTATCAAGGCTTCCGTCGGGTAGTCTTTTGAAATGAAATTTCCCTCCGATCAGTCCTAGAAACGCGCTTTCTTCCGACTCTTACATTTTTGTAGGTCTGATGTGTGCATCAATGTAATCGATGTACCAGGAAATCATTCATTGACAAAGTTACCCTTTGCTTGGAATGCAAAGTGTGATTAAATGCGTTATTTTTTTTTAACGCGTTATGGAGTACATGCATCAAAGCTTCTCAGCTGTGCTTGTGCTAAGAAAAGGAAACATTTTAAAAATAACGTAACATGATTGTCAATGTAATAGTCTTGTCACCGTTATGAGTGTTGCTGTCATCAAGGATTTGATTAGCATTATTTTTTCAATCAGGTTCATATTTGGAGGACGTGTTGTGTTCAAGTTAATTCCGTGTTTGTCAACCGTTGCAAAGATAACAGGTTTCATTCATCGAAGTGTTCACCACCCAAATCGGAACTCGTGAATGTAAGATGTTCAACAGGCATTCCCGGTAGTAAGTTGTGGAAATTGCCTGTGAATATTTAGCGGCAGTGTTTCTATTGGATTGCCGCTGACGGACGGCCTTATATGGGCAGGCACTAAATTACATGGGAGGCGTAATTCCGCCTCCCACGGCCATCAAGCAGACATTTATTATAGTATATGGACGAAAAAATAGGTTCCAGTTATGACCATTACGCATAGAATTTCGAAATGAAACCTGCCAACTTTTGTAAGTAAGCTGTAAGGAATGAGCCTGCCAAATTTCAGCCTTCTACCCAAACGGGAAGTTGGAGAATTAGTGACGTTTGGAAAATTCAATATGGCGGCTGACAGTGGCGTCATTCCACTGAAATAAGTACGTACATCGGTTTTGGTTAGCTCAGGGAAGCCACCTACCAAATTTCGTGAAGATGGGGTCAGCCTTCTACCTACACGGGAAGTTTGAAAATTGGTGACGTTGGAAAGTTCAATATGGCGGCCGACACTGGCGTCATACCATCGAAATAAGTAAGTACATCGGTTTCGGTTAGCGCAGGGAAGCCACCGACCAAATTTCGTGAAGATGGGGCCATAAATAAGAAAGTTCAACATAGCGGACGTTGTCAACCGTTATCGACCATTATGACCGTTATGTGTAGAATTTCGAAATGAAACTTGCTTAACTTTTGTAAGTAAGCTGTAAGGAATAAGCCTCCAAATTTCAGCCTTCTACCTACATGGGAAGTTGGAGAATTAGTGATGAGTCAGTGAGTCAGTCAGTCAGTGAGGGCTTTGCCTTTTATTATTATAGATAGCAAAATACCTGCGCTTCGCAGCGGAGAAGTAGTGTGTTAAAGAAGTTATGAAAAAGAAAACATTTTAAAAATAACATAACATGATTGTCAATGTAATTGTTTTGTCACTGTTATGAGTGTTGCTGTCATATATAAATATAAATATATATCTATATATATATATATCTATATATATATATATCTATCTATATATATATCTATATCTATATATCTATATACATATATATACACATACATACACACACACATATACATATATACATATACACATACATACAGATAAACATACATATATACACACATACATATATATATATATACACATACATACATGCACACACACACATATTTTATATATATATATATATATATATATATATATATACACACAGACACATATATATCTATACTAATGAAAGGCAAAGCCCTCACTTACTCACTCACTCATCACTAATTCTCCAACTTCCATTGTGGGTGGAAGGCTGAAATTTGTCAGGCTCATTCCTTACAGCTTACTTACAAAAGTTGGGCAGGTTTCATTTCGAAATTCTACGCGTAATGGTCATAACTGGAACCTATTTTTCTCCATATACTGTAATGGAGTTCAGCTCGATGGCCATGGGGGGGGGCGGAGTTTCGTGTGACATCATCACGCCTCCCACGTAATCACGTGAACTGTCTGTGAGCGCAGTACATAGAAAACAAGGAAGAGCTCCAAAAAGCGCTGAAGAAAACATGCATTATACAATTGAGAAGGCAGCGAAACAATAAGAAACAAGCGAGTGACACATACAAGCATATTCATAAGTGCAGCTACTGCGAAAACAAAGCACGGTGTAAACCGTAAGTTTAAATTAAGTTTATATACATGCTCCCATTGCCGGTTGTCATGCACAGTGACGCACACAAGAAACATGCATTATACAATTGAGAAAGCAGCGAAACAATAAGAAGCGAGCAAGTGACACATACGAGTATATTCATAAGTGCAGCTACTGCGGAAACAAAGCACGGTGTAAACCGTAAGTTTAAATTAAGTTTATAGACACGCTTCCACTGCCGTTTGTCATGCACAGTGACGCATACAAGCATATTCATGACTGCAGCTAATCCGGAAACAAAGCACAGTGTAAACCTAAAGTTTAAATTAAGTTCATAGACAGGCTGCCGCTGGCATTTGTCATGCCCACGACTAATACGGGATACAAGTTTAATGAGAGGACGTAGGATATAAACGAGAGTTTTGATCACTTTGTAACTAAGTTAAAATTGCTGGTGAAGATAACCTTTTTAAACTGAGGGAAAATATACCAATAACTATCTGTTAAGGATCTCTTTGTATACCACGTTGTCAGTTCAGCACTCTGGTTGTAATATGACCAAGCTGTGCACTGAGTTTACTTTTGAGAATGCAACATATAGTTGTCCAGGAGAAAAGCAATGTTGCCTCAAATCAATGGCAACCTTTTGTAGGGTCTGTCCCTGAGACTTATTAATTGTCATCGTGAAGCAGAGCCTTACTGGAAATTTGAGGCATTTGAATTGAAATGGGAGATCAGAGGGTATAACGGTGATGCGAGGAATACATTCAGAGTGTAGCGCTCTGCTGTTTTTTTGTGTAGCTGCCTTCACACAGCTTCCCCGCTGCTTTTATAAACGAACGCCATACAAGGCCGTCGTTTCTCCTTGCTTCGCAGTTCTGTACTGTTTTATTGTTCGTTTATTACGATTGCTAGTTTTGATAGTTATTGTGTAGCTATTTGAGACTTACTTTACTGTTCAGGTACCCATTTCCTTTATTTAATCCGTGGCTTGTATGCTATTTTTTGTTTGTTTATTACGATTATAGATATTTATTGATTCCCTTCTTTAGCTGACTGCCTGCTCATATAAGGCGCCCCGCTGGTTTTTTGTGAAGCAGACTTTACACAGCTTCTCCGCTGTTTTATAAACGAACGACATATAAGGCCATCCTTTTTCCTTGCTTCAGCAAGGAAACTGCCTTTTTATTTAATCCACGGGTTCTCCGCTGTTTTATTGTTCATTTATTACGATTGTTATAGTTCTCTTTATATAGCACGTTGTCAGTTCAGCACTCCGGTTGTAATATGACGAAGCTGCGCGAGCTCACTCTTCAGAATGCAACGTATAGTTATCTAGGAGAAAAGCAATCTTGCCTGATATCAATGGCAACCTTTTGTAGGGTCTGTTCCTGAGACTTATTACTTGTCATCTCGCAGCAGAGCCTTACTGGAAATTGGAGGCATCTGAATTGAAATGGGAGATCAGAGGGTATAACGGGGATGCGAGGAATACACTGAGTGTGGAGAAACTGTAGAGACTTAATGTGTATTAACTTGTTGATTTTTCTGTGAGTATTTGGTGACAGCGTGACGAAGTTACTTCTGCAAGACCGGGTTAGCTGTGGAGCTCAGCTCGGAGCATATTCTTTTCCTACCTTGTCAATTGTGTAATGCATTTTTTGAACAGGTTTGATGCATGAAAGTGATCACTTTCATCATGCGCTCAGTCAGTTCATGTGAGCTGCTCTCTTGTGTGATGTTGCGATGTCCACGGCTTTATTTAATGTTAGCTAAGACCCGGCACTTAAAAGTTTCTCGCTATAGCAATTTTAACTCCGTTAAACCGTTAACTAAGTCTCATTTATACCTCGTGTCTTCTCATTAAACTTGTATCTCGAAAATAAAATATTCGACGAAGGCATGACAAACGGCAGCGGGAGTGTGTCCATAAACTTAATTTAAACTTACAGTTTACACCGTGCTTTGTTTCCGCAAGTAGCTGCACTTATGAATAAGCTTGTATGCGTTTTTCTTAAGTGCTCTTTGGGAGCTCTTCCTTCTTTTCTACGTACTGCATTCACAGTCAGTTCACGTGATTACGTGATGATGTGACATGCAGCTCCGCCCCCCACGGCCATCGAGCTAAAGTCCATTACAGTATATGGAGAAACATAGGTTCCAGTTATGACCATTACGAGTAAATTTCGAAATGAAACCTGCCCAACTTTTGTCAGAAAGCTGTAAAGAATGAGCCTGCCAAATTTCAGCCTTCTACCTACACGGGAAGTTGGTAAATTAGTGATGAGTGAGTGAGTCAGTGAGGGCTTTGCCTTTTATTAGTATAGTATAGGATAGATAGATAGATAGATAGATAGATAGATAGATAGATAGATAGATAGATAGATAGATAGATAGATAGATAGATAGATAGATAGATAGATAGATAGATAGAAAATTTAGGTACAGGTAGCCAAGGATTATTTCAAGTGAGATAAAAAAAAAATTAAGTACACACTATACAAATAACATTAAACAGTCCGATACAAGAAATGTAGATGGTGAATACATTAATGCCACTGCAATGGGAATTCTGCAAATAATATTACTACCAAAGATATAGATGACACATAATAATAAAGTGAAAGATACTAAAGTGACATAATATTTAAGTAAAAATAAAATAAAGTGACATGGCTTATGCTGACAAACTGTCTAAAGTGACACATTATCAAACAAAGGTTATGCAGTATTGACCAAGTAATGAGATATTGGTTTTAATTCATAGCTAATATGGCTAATATAGCTTATGAGCAAAGAACAAGCATCAGGCCCAGAAATCAACCAACCCACCCCAACCACCCTTCCCCATTTGGGAAGAGTTACAGAGTCTAATGGCTCTGGTGACAAAATATCTTTTGTATCTGTCTGTATTACAGTTCTGTGATAGCAGTCTACCACTAAACAATCTCCTCTGCTAAATTATGGTGGTGTATAATGGGTGACATTCATTGTCCATAACAGACAGCAGCTTCCATAATGTCTTCCTCTTTGCCACTGTCACCAGAAAGTCCATTTCCATGCCAACCACTGATCATGCTCGCCGGACCAGCTTGTGAATACAATCAGCATCTCTCTTTATCAAGCTACCCCGCCAGCACACCACAGCATAAAAGAGAGTATTGGCAACCACTGGCCGGTAAGGTATCTGCAGGAGTTTCTTACAAATGTTAAAGGAGCTCAGCCTGCTCAGAAAATAGGGTTGGCTTTGCCGCTTCCTGAACAGAGCCTTTATATTCTCTGAAGAGTCCAGCCTGTCAATCAACTGCACTCCAAGGGATTTATAGGTTTTGACCCACTCCACATGCATTGTAGAATACATTTCAAAAGTTAATATTGAAAATACTCAACAGAGTTTAACTGCCAGATGGTCAGAAATCAGCTGTTACTGTATGCAGACAGATAAACATCAGTCCACGGTTTATTGGAATTTGTTGTTTAAGGTTTAACATCTATATTCACTGTCCTGCTCCACTCACAGACTGAGGAGATCGTTCCTCTCTCACACTATGCGACTCTTCAATTCCACCCGGGGGAGTAAATGCTAACATTACTCAAAGTTATTGTCTGCTTTTACATGCATTTTTATTACTCTTTAATTTAATATTGTTTTTTGTATCGGTATACTGCTGCTGGATAATGTGAATTTCCCCTTGGGATTAATAAATTATCTGTCTATCTGTCAAAAAACCTGGTACAGGTGAACTTCAAACTAAATCTTTCATTAAAAATGTTTGAACATCATAAAATATTTTGTTTATTTGAATTACTGGATTTTATTTATTACTCTGTGGTAAATTCCTTTGCTCCATTTTTACTATTTGTGGACAGCTCTCAGAATGATCTCTCCACAACAGAAATAAAAGGCAAAAACAAAATAAAAAATGACATTAAAGCAACAAAAATTCCAGAGTCTGAAACAGACAGTAGATTGTTAACTTCAAATCAAGGGTTATTACAAAAACTATAATAATCAAAATAACATGAAAATGAGATGTGTACAAAACTTCTATATTATATAAATAATGTAAATAATGAGCATTTTCAATAGCTTTCTTTTGTCACGTTACATGTACTGAACACATTTCAATGAACACATCCAATGAGCGTATTGCAAGTGCTTCCTCTTGCTATTATAAATAAATATTTAATGATTTATCTTTTAGTTCCAGCATAATGGTTGTTGCATCAGTAATATTTACTTTCCTGCTAACCATATGCTGCGCAGTACCATTTCGGAGGTTGTTGTCATAATGTGTATTTATTAACATTAAGCGAGAACATTCCCTTTTTCATCTGCAATGCCATGTGTAATTAAATAGATTATTGTGTGTTTGAAGTAGTACATTCTGACAGCTGTGGTAGATTTTGGGTTTCCTCGCACCCTTGTACCCTCAGACAACACATCAGGCACCAGATAAAAGTCCAATAATAGAATTTTTATAATACTAATGTGCACAAAGCACCCTCCTCTCCACAGTACTCCAACAAATACACAATAATCAATAAACCAATCCTCCACTCCCAGACGCTTAGTCACCCTGCCTCCCAACTCAGCTCGCCGTCTGGGAGCTCCCACAGTCTTTTTATATCTCCTGACCCGAAGTGTTCCTAATCCCCAGTCCATTTGGCTCTCAATCACTTCCGGGTCAGGTACAAGTTCTTTTCTTCACCCCGGAAGCACGTCATTCCTCTTGTCCACGTGTGCTTCCGGGACGTAGGGAAAATATCCATTACTCCTCCCTGCAGCGTCCCCTAGTGGCCCCCATGGCATCCAGCAGGGCTGTGCATAAAAACTCCATTGTCCATGATGCCCTGCTGGTCTTCTGGGGACCACCATGCTGTAAGGAGGGCTCCACCTGGCGGCTTGGGGATACTGGCAGGGATAAATGGCTGGCCATTCTCCACACAGCTTATTTCAGTCCTCTGATAGTTTTTTACACAGGACAATGTGTGACTTTGTAATGAATGACTGCTCATTCTCCAAAACAAATGTGGCAATATTATTTTTTGGCTGTAGATATGGTTTGTTATAGATGCAGCATCAGTTGTAGTGTCTGTTGGTCCTGGCAATGCTGACACAAACTGGAATGCACTGTGTCGTGCTGTTACAGTAGCTTTTTCCACATGTACTGTAGTGTTCCTTCTTAAAACACACAGTGCACAACTTAGTTGGTTAATTTGTAACAAGTGCCAAGCCATTGTCGTTCATCCTCTTCTCTTCCAACCAGGGCCAACATCATTTACTTTTCACACTTCACTCTGTTGCACTTGTGTCTTCCACAACCTTAACCAACTTCAATTATTTTTCAAGTGGAAACTTTTGAGTTGTGCTCACAGTCTGTTCACAGGGACTCACAGAAAGCAGTTTCCTGATGACTGATTACCACAGTACACTATATAGTCTGTATAGTATTCATCTGTTACATGATTGGTTAAAACATATCCAAAACAAAAACCGGCACTATTTCTTTTTTATGTGGTTGTTGATGCTTTAATAAAATGGAACAGTGGATCGTGCATTCATAAATATTCAAAAGTGCGTGCTCTTCAAAATGACTGATTTCAAAAATTTTGATAAAAACGATCCAATTTAGCAAAATACAATAAAAATTATTCTTTTCAATTATTAATTCAACAAAAAAAGTTGGATGTGCAATATATATACTTTTTGAACCCATTGAAGAATTCAGGTCCAAGTTAGTATTAAGAAACTAGCAGGGCCTGTGTTGCTATCTAATCTCTGTCTTCACATTGTTCTTTCTCGTGTTAGTTTTTGTTATATTTAAAAGTGTCCTGTCTGCTGGTGCTGAATTAAACATTCCTTTCATTTCTTGTTAATCATCCAAAGAAACCTTCAAAAAATTATACTGTTCACTCTTATTAACAAGTTAACAAAATAACACCTCACTAATTTGAAACTGTAAAGCTAATGTTACTTTATAAAATAATGGCTACAATAATAACACCAACTTCACTATGTTAATTATTAGTGTGTACATGTTTGTACACACTGTGTATTAGCCAAACTATTTACCTAAAATTTAAAACTGCTGTTTCTTCCCATTAGTAACAGATAGCTCAAGGTAGGAAAAAGTTAAAATATTTTGAAATTTGCTAGAACTACTACATTCAAATCTTAAATGCAACATAAAAAGCAAAAACATAAAAATCTAAGAAAAATCTTAATGTTATGTTTATTTTTTGCAGAAATTTTCAAGCACAACATCTTGTATTAAATTCTGGGATTATGTCAGAAAAATAAATGTAGTGAAAAATATTTCTCTACCTTTTATTATATTTTATGTATTTTCATATATTTCATTTTAGCGATATAAACATTGACAAGTTTTTCATGCAGCTTTTATCCTTTGTTCTAATGCAATAAATTGATTACCTGCACACGTTCAAATATGTCTGCTTGCTCTTTATCATTCAAAATTGATAGATGTCTCTGTATAATAAGCTTAGCCCTAGGTGGATAGAGACCTAAAACAGAGGAAAAAAAGTTTACAAAAAATGCTAGTGCTTTATTCTTTAATAATGTTTTGCATAATTAATGTATCTTCATAACCAAAAGTGCACCTATTTAAAAATCACACCAGGTTAAAGTGTATACATATTACAGACACAATTCATCTACACATCCATTCATTTTCCACACCTGCTTATCCAGAACAGGATCATGGGATTTAGATCCTAGTGAAATGCAATCTTAAATATACCCAGAATGACAGGATTCTAATGCAACTTAATTTACTTCAGATGTTCTTGTGCAGCTATCCAGTATGTGCTATATTTGAGGCTCTCAAACTGCCCAGAGGCTTGGGAGAGTGTGGGGAGGAGGATACTGAATATCTGTAAAAGACCTAGATTATTTGTTATTTCTTGGTATGAAAAACTTTGCAAAACATTTCACAAAAATAATATAAAAAATAGCATTCACATACTACATAAATAATTTTAAAGCACAGTCTATTCATACTTCCAATTTCTAATGGCACACAAAACTCTAAAACAGAAGTCTCAAAAACATCTCATTAGCGTGTAACAGCAGTCTTTAACTGTTGGCAGGATCTCATGGCGAAGACAGCATTTGGAAACAAAATTAAAACAGAGGCTCATTTTCCCCAACTGTGGTTGACTGTGCAGAAACAGCCTTCCATTGTTTACTACACTTTTGCTACATAGATTTAAATAAACTATTATTTGTTGTTATAATGGCATTAAAAAAAAAAAAAAAACTAATAATAGGGATGGGATTGGAATAGACTTTAGGTTGATTGGTGAATCTATACTTGCAAGTTAGTGAACACTTTAATGTACTGCTTAGGGTTTGTTCCTATTTGGAGTCTGATGCTGCTGGGATATGCTCTCATTTGTTACAATCTTGAAAACAAATTCTTAATTAAATGTAAAAGTAAAGCCCCACATCTGAAGATGACTATATTTCAATTTGCTTCATACCATTGTATACATCATAATTATTGCTTGTTGCAAAATTGGGACTTTCCGTTTGATGTACTTTTTATTTCACTTTCCGTCATTTTCCACTTTGTAAGTTTATTTGGGGTTTATTTAATGTGCTTATTGCTTGCAATTATTAGTCTCCCCTTTCTCTGCGGTAAACTGTTTTTCTATGCACTGGTCCAGTTTCAATTTGTATACTGCTTTTGATGTAAACCCTCCAAAACTTTGTAACGGTACAAGATTATTGATCAATGTGATACATTCAAATCTGTTTAAAGCTAACATTTTTAGAGGATGTGCTTGGAAACAGTGGTCCATGGCACTGTGCCAAGTTTAAATAAATAATCTCACTCCGTAAAGTGTAGACTCTAACTGGGTGTGGGTAGGTGCGCAAATGAACTTTGCTTTGAGGATGGTTGGGGCTGCCTGGCTGATTGTGAAGGTTAGTGCATGTGTCAGTGAAGTGTCTCGGTGATTCCTCGGAGGGCAAGGTGCACTCACACCTGTGCCAGATTGAAACAGTAGTATATGAGTAGAAAGGGATCAAAAAAGGAGAACGAAAGATAAACAGAGAAGGGAGGTTATAGAAAGAAAAGAGAAGCACTCAGGAAGATGGAAGTGCTAGCTAGTGCGAGCAAGAGAGAATGAAAGAGACAAGAGACAGGCCACCATGAGGAGGAGTGTCCTGGATAAAGCATGTGGCAGACACTCAGGGCTGCTGACGAAGATCACTCCGATTGAGCATCTAAGGGAGGTGGAGGGATCAGAAGCTGTGCTGCTTACTGCATAAGTCCGGGATGGCAGCAGGAGTCAGCGTTAAGAGGCTCGGAAAGGGAGCCTTACTGGGATGAACCATAGCCTTTAAGGACCAGAGCCTGTTTCCTGACAGGGAGCCCTGCTGTTGAGCCATGGAGCAGTAAGGACGCTGAACTGACATGGTTTAAGAAGGATGGCTGTGCCTGTCAGCAGGGCATCTTCTCTACTTCAAAGCCTTGTATGGACTGTGCCAGGGCTCATGTTTTTATGGACATCTTCCTGCTCTGTGTGTATTTTTTTAAATGGATTTATTTATGGTTTGTTTTATAACCTCCACCATCTCCTTTTCATTTTAATGGATTACTTATTTATTGAAGACATTGTACTGGACTATTTATATGGACAGTTTGTTGATTGTTTTTAATAAAAGCACTGGAGCACTTATGCATGCATCCTAGCATTGAGTGTTGTGTCCTCATCCGTGGGGTCATCCATCAGGTATGTTACAGGCAGTGTCAGGTTCAAGAGGTTCCTGGAGGGAACTAGGAACTGTGAGGCTTTCCCGTACTGTCACAGTTCTACTGGGTGAAATTATAGTTATACTGCAAAAGTCCCATTATTCAAATAATTATCTGTTTGAAATAGAAAGAATACAGCTTCCTCTAAAATTGTGATTTCAAATGACTATTAGCAAAAGCCAATGTCAGTCACTAGGCAAAGCAGGAAATGATTTAAATCAGGAATCCTTTACTCCTGGACAATTGTATGTGACATGTTCAAGAGTAAGCAGCTCCGGTAAATTAACAATATATAGTCCTGTAATAAATAAATAAATCATAAAAAAGTACATAGTATTTCTGATATATCCTAGGGTTGCTCCACTATCTTACAAAATTTCCCAGGCAAAAGCTAAGTAACGCAGCTTGTACTTGTTTGGTAAATAACATAAACATGAATTTTTACTGCTGGTGCAGGACTTATCATTGTGAATTATTTTTTGGTTCCCATCACACCCTTTAAACAACTTATATAGGGCCGTATGATTTCTGTGATGCAGAAAACACGGACAGAACTACGGAATTAACACTTAAAAGCGGATTTTAGATTTAAAAATGGAAATATGCGGAATTTAGATACTGAACAGGTGACTGTTACAAAACTTTCCAATAAATTAAACGACTGAATTATCTGTAGTTCTATCATTTAGATATTATTTTCTATTTGTTGTTTTTGAAGACAACGCAGTTCTTCATACAAATTCAGCTGTGCCTCTATCTGTTTGTGCATGTGTTTCCTGTATGTTTTCTCGTTAAAGGCATGTGTATTAGAGAAGACAGAAATGTCAAAGCGAGCAGTATCAGATACCCTAACTACATTGAAAAAACTATGAAATACAAGCTTAACTGCAAAATTGTGGGCACAACAGTATCCTAGTGACTTTTACAAATCTGGACAACTTTTCTCCAAGTTTTGCCAGCATACCTTAGACACAAAAAGATACTTGCAATGACTAGGGCTGCAACTAATGATTATTTTGGTAGTCGACTAATCATTCAATTTATTTTTCGATTAGTCACGATTATTTCATACCTGACTATTTTGATGCCTGCGATCTATGGTTGCACATCCTGTTCTGGGCTCCAGTGCATGTCTTACCTCATCTGCTTAAGTCTGTCAACCTGTGAATGTCACCCTGATGTCTCTGCATTAACATGATTAAAATTAATAATAATCAAGTTAAAATAACCAGTCAAACATATGAATTTGAAAATAATCAGATGTTTTTATATTAGCGTGACCATCACAATAAAAAAGAAATACATTAAACAATACAAACTAAAGTGCAGTAGTCTTTAAACAAAAAAAGTGCACTTAACTTTACCAAAAAATACATTGTTAAAACTGAATTATTTTTCATATTTTAGTAATAAATGACAAAATGTAGACATAAACTATATAATGTGTAAAGCATGAAGTGCAAAGATCAAGTAAACACTTTCAGAAAAGGTTCAAGGATGATACAATAGCTTCTGTGGTGCAGCGGTAGGAACTGCCGACTTATAATCAAGTGTCCCCCGGTTCGATCCTGGCTGCCTCGTATATTTACCATTTTGAGAAGTGAGTTGCTCTTATTGTTACTATTATACAATAAACAAATACATTTGATTTGCGTCTGTAATAGCCACTGTATTAAATGTATAGTACTTGTAAAAGTTACCTTTTATTTTTCACTTTTATTGTCAGTCACGATCACGATACATACTACCGCTCCCCCAGGGATCTGACGCTGTTAGTTTTTATCTACAACTGGGAATAACTGTAGATGCGAGTGGTGCTTTGAGACAATTGAACTGGAAATTCTCTGATCTGAATCGATAAAAGCTGATACACAAATGCTGGCAAATCTGACTTATTCGTATCTCATTGTCATTTGATTTTTTTTTTATTCAATTTTATTGAGTGTTCTTGCTTACGCTGAATTAGTATGCGCCTTAAGGCCCGTGATGTCAAAGCTGCACTTACAAAAATAGAGACACAGGCATAAGAAAATTATTCAGACAAATATATGTGACATTTTAAAGAAATCATTGTATGACCTGAATAGTACCAATCTGAAAACATCATCGCACTAATGTAATATTATTTGAAAACAAACAGATCGAGTGTAAATTTGTTACTTGTAAAGGTTAGCTTTTTTACTTATATTTTCTCAGTCTCGTAAAGGTTAGCTTTTTTACTTATATTTTCTCAGTCTCTCCCTCCCCTCCTGGTCTGACCCTAACTAACTAACAGCGCCAGCATAAATTCTCAAGAGACGGCGGCATCACATCTCTAGGATGCTTTCGTTTTAGATGCTCATGCATCGCGATGGTGCTGCCGTGAAAAGAAAGCTCTGCTTTACATAATCTGCATTCAACTTTGTGCTCCCTCACTTCAGAAAGTTTCTGCCACAACTCACCATTGCAACCACGTTTATTTTACTCTACATTCTTCCTCGTTGGTAGGGCTGTGTGCAGTCTTGACAAACAATAACAAACAATACTGCCCCCAGGCATTCATGTAGTGCATTGCAGTTACAAAAATCAATGTGGTTCTTTGTGTCTGGAGCCTCTATTGAAGGTTCTGTTTATGACGCGTCAAAACCGTGAAGTTTTGATTACCAGTCAACAGTTGTTACCGCTGTGCCACTGAAGCGGTCGCAGCAAATGCGTGTCAATGTGGCACCCTAACGCGGGTTCTTTTTCTGCAGTTATATTCTTGAATAGAAGCGCACTTGTTCTGTTATATTTGTACCTTTTGTGAAAGTGTTTCTTTGATATTTGGACTCCTTACTGTTATGTTTAATTCCCAGGAAAAGTCAGAAACACTGAATTTTCCTTAACACTAGAATTACCAGAGCCTACGAAAAAACTCGTAATTCCGTCCCACCTTAAATTGTTTCTTAAATCCCTTCACACCTCTCCGCCAGCGTCCTTTGTCCTCTAAATCTATACTAATAAAAGGCAAAGCACTCACTCACTCACTCACTGACTCATCACTAATTCTCCAACTTCCCGTGTAGGTAGAAGGCTGAAATTTGGCAGGCTCATTCCTTACAGCTTACTTACAAAAGTTGGGCAGGTTTCATTTCGAAATTCTATGCCTAATGGTCATAACTGGAAGGTATTTTTCTCCATTAACTGTAATGGAGTTGAGCTGCAATGACGTGGGGGGGCGGAGTTTCGTGTGACATCATCACGCCTCCCACGTAATCACGTGAACTGACTGTCAACGCAGTGCGTAGAAAACCAGGAAGACCTCCAAAAAGCGCTTAAGAAAACATGCATTATATAATTGAGAAGGCAGCGAAACAATAAGAAGCGAGCGAGTGACATATAATACCATATTCATGAGTGCTGCTACCTCGGAAAGAAAGCAAGGTGTAAACCTAAACTTTAAATTAAGTTCATAGACAGGCTACCGCTGGCGTTTCACATGCCCACAGGTAATGCGGGATACAAGTTTAATGAGAGGACGCAGGATATAAACGAGAGTTTTGATCACTTTGTAACTAAGTTAAAATTGTAGGTGAAGGGGTGTGCTTATGCAAATTCCGAGAGACTGTGTTTGTGGGGGATTGACAGTTAAGGCGGGTGGGGAGTCACGTCATCATCTCCCCGCCCATTCATCCCATTTCACTCTGAGCTGAGCACTGCAGCTAACGCCGTCTTCCGAAGCAACTTCGTCAGACTGCCACCAAATACTCACAGAAAAATCCACAAGTTAATACACACGCTCTCTCTAGAGTTTCTCCACACTGAATCCTCCAGGCACTACTTACAAAAGGTTACATTGACAATCGTGTTACGTTATTTTTAAAATCTTTCCTTTTCTTAGCACAAGCACAGCTGAGAAGCTTCATGCATGTGCTCCATAACGTTAAAAATAATGCATTTAATCACACTTTGCATTACAAGCAAAGGGAGCTTTTGTCAATGCATGATTTCCTGGTACACCGATTACATTGATCAGCGCATCCCGATTCATTTTACCCTCGCACCACCTTAGTTTGAGAAGAAGTATGAAAAAATAAGAGGTTAACACAGAAAAACAGATCACCAATTCAAGCTTTATGAATAATCGATTCGCCATCAATAATTGTTTTGGTAAAGCCATCCTCCTTCCATTTTATAATTTTTCCGCCATTAGCCATGATTAAATGAACGGTAAATAAAGTAAGAGCAAAGCGAGGTGACTTATTTAGGCAGGCATATATATGACAGCAACACTCATGACAATGTCAATCATGTTACGTTATTATTAAAATGTTTCCTTTTCTTTTCATTACTTCTTTAACACACTACTTCTCCGCTCGAGGCGGTATTTTGCTATATATATAATATATGAATTACCTCCAAAGAGCGCTGAGACTTTTGATATCATGAACGTGTGTACAAAAGGGGTCTCCTGCACAGCAAAAGTCGAGCAGCCAGCACGCGTGCATAGCTGTGCCGGCCTTTGAGACGCTGACTGCACTTCTGCTTTAAGTCAAAGTGAGCACTTTTAATTTTTTTCATCCTCCCCCTGCGCTATAGCCCAGACAAGTGCAAACACAGGACCCCTTTTCTACACCACGGCAAAATAATATTAAGGCGATTCACACTTTCTTTTGCACGATATCGATTATGAGGTCCTACTCGGATTATGAATTCACGCACAGGAGTGCAGGACTGACAGTGCCATCCCAGCCGATTAATGGCGGGGACGTCTCACCAGTCTACACAAGACCCACCACGACTGTCCCAAAAGGCGATCATAACGCCAGCGAACACATCTCTCTATACTATATAAAAGAAAAGGCAACTTTCCTTTCTTTACACCTTTTTTCCTTTTATGCCAAACCAAAGCCTTTCTCTCTTAACACTGCAGAGGACACAAAACTAATTTTCTTTAAATGCCGGTAAGGCACATTACCAGAGGCACAAATTTGAACGTTCACATAGAAAATGTAATTTCTATACCACATCCGTCGTGTAGCACCTTTCAAAAGGGATCTACTACCGAGAGATGATCCATATACATTTTAGCTGCTGTTAGTTACTTACCTGTTTTGTTACACCGTCTTTAAAATGTAGTTTACCCACAACCACTCCAGTAGTGCTCAATGTACCTGTACTTCTTGAAACGTTAATGTTTTACTGTTTAATAACTTATAGACTATATTTTATTATTTTTCCCTTGCACTCAGTGACCAAAGCTATACACACACATATAGACACATACAAACATACACACAAGTATATGTATGTGTATATATATATATATATATATATATATATATACACATACACATACACACATATATATATATATATATATATATATATATATATATATATATATATATATATATATATATATATATATACTAGAGAATACCAGCTTCAGTGAGAGAAGTAGTGTGTTAAAGAAGTTATGAAAAGAAAAGCAAACATTTTAAAAATAACGTAAGATGATTGTTAATGAAATTGTTTTGTCATTGATATGAGTGTTGTTGTCATATCTATCTATTTATATATATATATATATATAGCAAAATACCTGCGATTGGCAGCGGAGAAGTAAAAAGAAAAGGAAACATTTTAATAATAACGTAACATGATTGACAATGTAATTGTTTTGTCATTGTCATGAGTGTTGCTGGTATATATATATATATATATATATATATATATATATATATATTTATATACATATACACACACATATATATACATATACATATATATACACATACTGTATATATACACACACATATATACATACTGTATATACAACATATACATATCTACATATATACTGTATATACACATATATATACAAATCTACATATATATATCTACATATATATATATAGGGTGGACTCGATTAAAAAATTAATCCAATTAATTAGAGGCTGTGTAAGAATTAATCTTGATTAATCGTATGTAATCGCACACGTAATTTGCCCCAAATCGCAAATGTTTTTTTTTTAATTTAAAACGGTTTTAGTGGGTGACAGAATCAAATAATAGACATGGACATGAATATTGTAAACTGAAGCTGTTTTAATTTCTGAAAAAAAGCTTTTAAACTGCATTTGAATTCAAAACAGAAACAAAAATATCATCCCTGGTTAAAATTGGGCAGACTTAAAAATAAAGTGGTAGTTTAAGTACTTTAAGTACATTTTCAGAATAGTATTGTCTTTAAATAATAATAACCAAAATTTCAACATAAAGTGCAGTTTTCTTCTTAAAAAATAAGTCAGAAACATAAAAGGTAATTTGACCAGCTTACTCTTTAAACTCTGAGTAACATTAGCCAAAATTATTTTGTACATTAGGCTAAAACAGTGTGATCATTGAACATTTTGTAATTAGATGTATTTAGAATTACTAACGGTCACGGAAGTCCAATGATCCCCAGTAAGAGCCACAAAGTCCGCTTTCTGTAATGCATCTAATTTTGCTTGCTTTTCAGTGTGCACAAAACCATGCTTTTATCAAGGCTTATTTCGGGAGTCGAAATGATCAGTCGTAGGAACGCTTTATTCCGACTCTAACATTTTTGTAGCTGTGATGTGTGCATCAGTGTAATGGATGTACCAGGAAATCATGCATTGACAAAAGTTCCGTTTGCTTGGAATTGAAAGTGTGATTAAATGCGTTATTTTTTAACGCGTTATGGAGTACATGCATCGAAGCTTCTCAGCTGTGCTTGTGCTAAGAAAGGGAAAATTTTAAAATAACGTAACATGATTCTGCGTTAACCTAATATTTTTCATACGTCCCAAACCAAGGAGATGCGAAGGTAAAATGAATCAGGTAGCGCACGTACATAGTCAGTACACCCCCTCTCGGGAATCGAACCTCGAATGTCGGCGTTAGAGGCTTAAGACTCTACAATTAGCCACAGCGTGTGGCTTGTCTATGCTAAAGTATGTATTGTAGATCGGGTATATATATACATTTATATATATATATACCCGTGTACGCAGTGGAGAAGTAGAAGTTATGAAAAGAAAAGGGAACATTTTAAAAATAACGTAACATGATTGTCAATATACAGTAATTGTTTTGTGAGTGTTATTGAATGTTGCTGTCATCAAGGATTTGATTATCATTATTTCTTTCAATCAGGCTCGTATTTGTAGGATGTGTTCAAGTTACATTCCGTGTTTGTCAATCGTTGTAAAGATAAGAGGTTTCATTCATCGATTAGTTCCTTACTGCATCAATAAACAGCTCGTCTTCCTTTTATCTGTGATGTGACAAACTGCATGCACGGGTTTTTTTTACACTGTCTTCCTTTAGCAGGACATTCACTTTTTCCACCGTGTGCTTTGTTTCCGCAGTAGCTGCACTTATGAATATGATTGTATGTATAAGACGCTTCATATTTTTTTGCTGCCTTCTCAATTGTGTAATTCGGTTTTTGTTCAGCACTCTTTGGAACTGTTGCTTTTTGTCTGCGCATTGCGTCAGTTCACGTGAGCCGCTTGGTGTTCTTGCATCGAAGGTTCCCAGCTGTACTGGTGCCATCTCGTGTAATGTCAGCTAAGACCCGCACTTAAAAGTTTCTCTCGCAGTTTCAATGAGTTTGTGCCAAACACCACCCTGACCATCTCATCTTCCTCTGCATAAGCACAGTCCTTCACCCGTGAACATTTACCGGCAGTGTTTGTATTGGATTGCCGCTGATGGACGGCCTTATATGGGCAGGCACTAAATTACAAGCGCTAGTGGCAGCCTGTCTATGAACTTAATTTAATATAAACTTACGGTTCACGCCGTGCTTTGTTTCCGCATATGCATCATTTGCTTCATAATGTTTTTCTGCCTTCTCAATTGTGAAATGGCGTTTTGTGCTTGGAGTTCTTCCTTGTTCTCTACGTACTTACGTAGGAGGCGTGATGATGTCACACGAAACTCCGCCCCCGCCATCTCAACTCAAGACTCCATTACATTATATGGGGAAAAATAGCTTCCAGTTATGACCCTTATGCGTAGAATTTCGAAATGAAACCTGCCCAACTTTTGTAAGTAAGCTGTAAGGAATAAGCCTGCCAAATTTCAGCCTTCTACCTACACGGCAAGTTGGAGAATTAGTGATGAGTCAGTGAGTGAGTGAGTCAGTGAGTGAGGGCTTTGCCTTTTATTAGTATAGATATATATATATATATATATATATATATATATATATATATATATACACATACATATACATACATACATATATATAATTTGTGTGTGTGTATGTATGTATGTGTGTGTATACATGATGTAGATAGGTATGTATATATATATATGTATATGTATATATATATATATATATATATGTGTGTATGTATGTATGTATGTATGTATGTATGTGTGTGTGTGTGTGTGTGTGTGTGTGTGTGTGTGTATATATATATCTGACAGCAGCAATCCAAGCTGTGAGAAAACAGTAAAAAGGAGGCATGTCAGGCGTCGTGGTACATTTTCTGATGCAGCTAGGCGAAAATAACTTTGTGGCGCTGCCACCAAATACAAAAACAATTACTTTGACAATCATGTTACATTATATTTTAAATGTTTCCTTTTCTTTTTCATAACTTCTTTAACACATGACATCGCTGCGAAGCGCGGGTATTTTGCTATATATATATATATATATATATATCACAGCGACACTCATAACAGTGACAAAACAATTACATTAACAATCATGTTACGTTATTTTTAAAATTTTTCCTTTTCTTTTTCGTACCTTCTTTAACACACTACTTCTCCGCTGCGAAGCGCGGGTATTCTGCTAGTGTGCTGATAAAGAGAAGCTAGGAGCAGCTGGCTATTCCATCCCCCCCACCAATTTAGAACGTGCACGAACTTCTCTCAGCTCATGCCTTGATTGAGTATCTGGGAGTGAAGTGGAGTTTTAGAGTGGAAATAATATATTGTTATTTGGAACACACACATTTCATGTCTGTTCCGTTTCTACCTTAATCTGTGTCAACACATTGTTAAAACAGAAACGTTTTTTATATTCTAGTAGTAGATGACAAAACGTAGATATAAACTATATAATGTATGAAGCCTGAAGTCCAAATAACAAAGAAACATTTTCACAAAAGGTTTCAAATATAACACAATTGCACGTTTATTCAAAGATATAACTACAGAAACAAAAAGCCGCCTTAACATGCGACATTGACAGCCGTTTATTATAATTGCCTCCGTGGTGCAATAGAATCAGTTCTCGCCTTGGAATCAAAAGGTCGCGAGTTCGATCCTGCACCACTCCGTTTTGAGAAGTAAACTGCTCTTAGTCTTACTATTTTAGAATAAAAGCATATATTTGATTTCAGTCTGTAACAGCAGGTGCAATTTATGATCCTTGTAAAGGTTAGCTTTTTTTTTTTAATTCACTTTTAATTCGCTCAGTCGCGTTCAGAATCAATCCATACAGCCCCATCTGACACGGCTGTTTTCACTAAAGACGCGCTATAGCTCTGCAGTGTACCACGATGCATACTAACGCATCCACCCCCCCCACCCCGGCAAACACCCCCACCCAACCAGGTTCTGACAAACAAACGCTGGCGAAGCTGCCTTTTTCGTATCTCACCGTCACTTGATTTTTTTTTTATTCAGTTTTATTGAACTTTTATTCAAGTGCACTTTTTCCATCGCCTTTTCCTGTAAGAAGCAATGTACACACTTCTCTCTATGCTGTGGTTTCTATTACACACCTGAAAAAAAGAGACAATATATGTGAAAATATCATCGCACTAATGCAATATTATTTGAAAACGAACAGTGTCAGATCGGGTGTGAATTTATGCAGGAACTGGAAATTCTCTGATGCGGGACCTTCCCCCAGGGAAGAAAGTACAGTGTCAGGTGCTCATTCAGTGTAATATGAACCATAGCACAGAGAGTTGTGTGTACTGCAACAAGTACACGTGTCGTAAATGTAGGAAGGACGGTCCTTGGGTATGTGGGAACTGTTAATATTTGAATGTGATCATTTTATATAGCACGAAATGAAAATCAGCACTTCTTAGCATTGCACCATGCAAGCTGTCGTATCAATCGCCTACTGTAACTTGCTTTCTTTTTTCTTCGGTTATACAGGTAGTCTTGAATAAAAGTGCACTTGTTTTGTTTGCGAAATGAAGTGTCTGCGTGCACTTTTCGTGACAATACACGTGTATTTTTCTCTCCTCGGCATGCCCTGGAGTACAAAAGAAACAGAATACAGCAACATGCGGGGACTGGCAGGAACACTCAATAAAACTGAATAAAAAGAAAATCAAGTGACGGTGAGATACGAAGAAGGCAGCTTCGCCAGCGTTTGTGTGTCAGAACCCGGTTGGGTGGGGGTGGGGGGCGTTAGTATGCATCGTGGTACACTGCAGAGCTGTAGCGCGTCTTTAGTGGAAACAGCCGTGTCAGATGGGGTTGTATGGATTGATTCTGAACGCGAGTGAATAAAAAAAAAAACAAAAAACTAACCTGTACAAGGATCATAAATTGCACCGGCTGTTACAGACTGAAATCAAATGTATGCTTTTATTCTAAAATAGTAAGACTAAGAGCAGTTTACTTCTCAAAACGGAGTGGTGCAGGATCGAACTCGCGACCTTTTGATTCCAAGGCGAGAACTGATTCTATTGCACCACAGAGGCAGTTATACTAAACCACTGTCAATGTCGCATGTTAAGGCGGCTTTTTGTTTCTGTAGTTATATTTTTGAATAAACGTGCAATTGTGTTATATTTGAAACCTTTTGTGAAAATGTTTCTTTGTTATTTGGACTTCAGGCTTCATACATTATATAGTTTATGCCTACATTTTGTCATCTACTACTAGAATATAAAAACGTTTCTGTTTTAACAATGTGTTGACACAGATTACTGTACAAACGGAACAGACATGAAATGAGTGTGTTCCAAATAACGATCTATTATTTCCACTCTAAAACTCCACTTCACTCCCAGATACTCAATCAAGGCATGAGCTGAGAGAAGTTCGTGCACGTTCTAAATTGGTGGGGGGATGGAATAGCCGGCTACTCCTAGCTTCTCTTTATCAGCACATTTAGAAGACAAAGGACGCTGGCGGAGAGGTGTGAAGGGATTTAAGAAGCAATTTAAGGTGGGACGGAATTACGAGTTTTTTCGTAGGCTCTGGTAATTCTAGTGTTAATAATAAAAAATGTTATTACATTTATTATGTCAAATAAATACTGTCGGAAATTTATGTCTTGTGTCCACTGCTGTAATGATGCAGTACATATCTTTAATATGATAAATTTTAAGACAGCCACTAATATACAGCCTGATGTTGCAATCAGGACAGTATAAGCATGTTTCTTTGAGCACGTATATAGCTTTCTTATCTTTTTTCTGACCTTGAGTATGAGAGGATAGAATTTCAAAATCTGATCAATCATTAGTCAGTGTCTGATGACCAGTTCACATTGTCATCAACATGTTATCGCCCTTGATTCAACTAATGTTTCAGTTTGTTCTAAAACTGGCTTTACAGCGTCGTATTTACACGTCATTGTGTTTTGGTGGAAGGCTCTGTCCCATTTTGAATACTGATAAACGACTTTAGAGTGGCAAAACACATAAAAATATTCATAAATTTTTGTAGAACAATGTTATTGCATCTACTAGATGGCAGAAGAATACTGCCTCAAGATTTAATCAGGTGCAACACACTAAAGCGGATCATTTACAAGTAGCCCTATGTCTGACTCAGGTGTAACCGTATTTAAATTCCAAGCTGGAGTCACGCCAAGAAGGTTAACCACACTAAAAATAATAACTAAGATAACTGAGAATCCTAGAAATAAAGACAGCTTAATGACCACAGTGAAATTATCTCTCATCCGTTGTTGCACATGGAGGTCATGTGAGTCTCCTACAAAGTCCAATAAAATGGTCCACAAAGGGTGTTAAAGAGAAGTGCAAAAATTATTCAAGCAGTTTTCGTCTAGAATGTAGGAACACTACCAGGAATTGGACTTCCATCACTCCTCCTCCACTCCCCAACCCCCTCAGCCACACCCGGTTATTGAAAAAAGGCAGTTTCTCCTTAAAATGTTAGGCTGGCTTACTTTTAATGGAACAAGTTACTGTATAATTCTTTTTTGACATACCCTTTAACCTAAGGTTACATACAAAAATCAATAATCAAATTTTTACTCATTTACAAGACACTACATTGTTAACAAGCAAGACAGAAATAAGTCTTATGTGGACAACAAGAAAATATACTATAGTTACTCCTGTGACTTTATAAACTAATGATAAAACAAAGTACAGGTTGTTCTTAGTAGTACAACCTGTAGATATCCAAAAATAGGGGTGTTAGAAAGCTTGAGCAGTCCATAGTTGCTTCAAGAAGAGTTGTGTAGTTTTCCTAGACTGGGATAAATTGGGTATGAGATGGTATTTATTCTTGCCTTGTCTGGTGAGAGAAGAGACAGTTTGTAAACATGTCTAAGCAGAATATTCGTTTTTGGAGACATATGAAGAGACCATGGAGGGGAAGGAAATTATTTATATCATTTTACATTATTAAATAAATCAGGAATGTTACTGCTTAAGTTAATGGGAAATCATCATGTTAAATATGCATCGGAGTTCTGTAAGTGTAGCAATACTTAATATAAACCACCAACTAAATTGAAGCAAAAGTGATATAAAATTGATCAGAATTGTGAATAACCCTGTTTATGCCTTTTTGTCAGGATATTATTCAAACCATTATTTTGGAATCTTAATCATAACATGCTATCTATTCTAACTTAGTGATTTAACAATAGCTGACATATTTACATTCTCCACAAGGAAGATCTTGAAAATAGAAAGTACTTCTAAATCTTTAGCATTTTACATATAGTCAGTGAATGGGTATGGCACATGCACATCATAATCTTTTGTCCAGGGAACTTTAATAATAAATAATTCATTGCCCATTCCAAGCAAATTAATGTGAGATCGCAGAACAATTTCGTTTCTACTGTCAGTAAGGAAACTGTGCTGAAGTCTCAAGATAATAAGAAGCAAGTGACTCCAAGTGGAAATACAGTATTTAAAAAACAATTAATCAATAAATAATAATCATGAATAATGTATGAAGATACATTTAAAAATAATTTATCAATAAATAATAATCATAAATAATGCATGCTATGAAAACTGCATACTAAGTAAGAAGTACAAAACACAATTATGATGCATTAACAACCAGATATTGAACAGAATATTTATGAGTAGAACAACAGTGGTTGCATAATGATTTAAATACCATTTCACACAGAGTATTTCCACATCACAAAATTACTATTCTGTGTGCAAGAGAAACAAGGAAGTCTCTTCTTTGATTGCTTTGTGTTTTAGCCCACTAATGTTAATAACCCTCCTAAATGTACATTATAAATTAAACAGAATAAACAGCAAATTTAACGTCTCTTTAATTAAATCTGAATTTGTGTAATGTTCTCAATAAACTGCACCATAAAAAACTTTCTTTTCTAATATTTGTAAGACGTTATGTTCCTCAATGCAAACAACAGTATTCTATATGCCAATTACAGCTGAAAATCAGGTCTGAAGATTGCATCAAATAGTTTTCAAGGATATGCATTTGCAAAGTGTGAAATGAAAAGAGGGAGAAGGGATTGAGGGATCCTTAACATAGCACACAGTCTCAGACAGATTTGAAAAAGCCATCTTTGTGGATTGGGAATACTACACTGATCACAGGGAGAATAGTATAGATTTTAATCAATGAATAATTTATCATCTTTCATGAAATGAATCTGAGGGCAAAACTCACACCACCACAACATACCAATTTCAAATGCACCAGAGATAAACACCTTTTCACTACTTATTTTTACTGCTATACTAAAAAGAGATGATAGTGCAGATTACCCATAAACAGTAGGTACTAGACACCTGTATGTCAAGAAAAAGAATAATACAGCCAATAAACAGTTTCCTTATGAAAATAAAAATCTACTGTATATATTTATTGGTTATAAGGACTAAATTTACCAACCAGGGGCTTCATCTTTGCATGGATATAAGTGTAAATATATGTGCATGCCAAAAAAAAAATAATAAAACCTGAATGCACATTTCTACACAATTTACCCTTTGTAAATCACTATCACCTTGTAAATGTGCACTCATGAACATGCCTCAATGCTAATTAACCTCATACATATGCAATTACGATGATGGCCTCAGTTACCTGGCATATGTAATGACACGATTGTTGATGCAATGAATAGTACAGAACATATGAAAAACTTGAACCTGCCAAATCTAGTTTGCCTCAAAATAAATTCATTACGGGCTGACCTAGGCCACAGACACATGATGTTTGTCAGCCTCACCTTGCTATCAAATACAGTATCAAATACAGTATGATACAGTGTTAATGAAACTTAACAGCTTATACTTAAAAAAGCACCTTTATTTTGCTTCTGCATTATTGCAATATGAATACAGTAAAGTAATCCGGTTTCAATAGGAGAGCTGTATACTGCTGCAAATTGTCATAGTATGTTGGCAAAAATGTGTTATATTTGTACACCCACACAATGCAAAAATTGGATGTAGCACCTTGCTGGTCATTTAATAATTTTCAGCACAGCAGGCATAATGGAGTGAAGCTTGACTGAGATATTCCTGACTTGTCACCAGTTCCCTGAGAAGTGACAACAGGTAATTGATATAAAATACCAAAAACTTCTTCAGCAAAAAGTGTGCAGCATTGGCCCCCTTAAATGGGAACTAAAATACAGTCTGTGCATTTTATTCATCACTTTTGAGGTTTAATATGTTTTCCACATTACCACATTTCAGAATAAATATTCTGTGGTATACATAAATTATTATAATTCTTATAACCAAACTGTTATAATATTATAATAATACGTCCAAGTTATTGTTTAGCTGGTTTGTAAATTTATACAAGCTTTCACATCAGGTTTGTCTGGGAAGTTGTGTACACACATTTTGAGCCTCTTTTTGTGTGTACCCAAGCTTTATAAATGAGGCGCCAGGTGTCATCCATAAATTCCAAAACAATAGTTAGCACTAACTTTAGTGTAGAATGTGCTCTGTGCTCTGGGTTCCAATTACGATATTGATTCCTGCGTTGCGACTGGGTGCTTTGTCTTTATACAAATTAACCTATGTCTGTATTGAAACAAAATGGACTATGAGAGGGGACAGTTTCAGATCCAGTTTTGGTGCTTTGTGAATACAAGAACAAATTCTCACAAAGATGCCAAAGTAGAGAGGGGTCAAATCAGTGCCTTTCACTATAAAGCCAAGCAATTAGGTACAACTGCATAGCTTTGTAGAGAATTGAAAACTGTTTTTTACCTGAAAATCATGCATGCTATGTTAACTGGCAGTGAAAAATTTAAGCTATATTACTGACTATGAATATGTATGAGACTGTGCCCCGTGTGTTGAAAAGGTGCACCATCTGAGACTGCTTCCTGAATTGCGCAATTTCCTACCAGAACCAGCACCATGAAATGAAAGTACTGAATAATACTAATAAGAATACATCTAAGTTATCTAATTGAGAACTAAAATAAAAACTAATTATTCTTTACACATAAAATATATAAGGGAATGACAATGCAATGTAAACTGCCTAGGCTGGTATGAAATCACAAGTGTGCTCTGCACTAGAATCACAACACATGATGAATTTCGCACACAAATACAGTGATCCCTCGCTATATCGCGCTTCGACTTTCACGGCTTCACTCCATCGTGGATTTTAAATGTAAGCATATCTAAATATATATCACAGATTTTTTGCTGGTTCGCAGATTTCTGCGGACAATGGGTCTTTTAATTTATGGTACATGCTTCCTCAGTTGGTTTGCCCAGTTGATTTCATACAAGGGACACTATTGGCAGATGGCTTGGAAGCTACCCAATCAGAGCATGTATTACATATTAAATAAAACTCCTCAATGATATACGATATGCTTCCCGTGCGGTGCTTGATTGTTTGCTTTTCTCTGGTCACTCTCTCTGCCTGACGGAGGGGGTGTGAGCAGAGGGGCTGTTTGCACAGAGGCTGTTTGCCTAGAGCAGGGGTGTCGAACTCCAGTCCTGGAGGGCCACAGTGGCTGCAGGCTTTCATTCTAACCATCTTCTTAATTAGTGACCAGTTTTTGATGCTAATTAACTTCTTTAGCCTCAACTTTAATTAGCTTGCCTCAGGCAACTTAGTTGTTTTTTCCTTAATTAGCAGCCGGACAGTAATGAGACATAAAACAAGCAGGACATGACCAGCTCACCTGTACCCATCAAACAAAATCTGAAAATAAAGATGAAGGTCTCAGTAAGGTTGATCCCTCAGGTTACCAAAACATTTTAGGAGTTCTTAGAAAAAAAACAGAATATCAACAGTTTTGGAAATGTCTGCTGTGTCAAAAGGAGAGCAGCAACAAGGCATAGAGTTCAATAACAGGTTTAATTAACAGCAAGAATCAGCTTCTCATTAAGGAACCAGTTGGAGTTTGAAACCCCAATTTAGCTGGTCATCTGTTGGCTCGTTTCACGTCTCATTTCTGTTTGGCTGTCATTTAATACTTAAGACTTAATCCTTAAAAACAGGGCTATTAAAATAGAGGGAAAAGAAGTTAATTAGCAGTGAAAACTGGACACTGATTAGGAAAAGGGTTAGAAAGAAAACCTGTACCCACTGCGGCCCTCCAGGCCTGGAGTTTGACATCTGTGGCCTAAAGGATACGGACGCTCCTCTAAAAAATGCCGCTTTATCGCGGTGCTTCGGCATACTTAAAAGCCCAAAAGCACGTATTGATTTTTTGATTGTTTGCTTTTCTCTCGCTCTCTCTCTCTGACATTCTCTGCTCCTGGCACAAATTATTTGAAGAGGAAGATATGTTTGCATTCTTTTAATTGTGAGAAAAAACTGTCATCTCTGTCTTGTCATGGAGCACAGTTTAAACTTTTGACTAAAGGGTGTTATTTCATGTCTAAAGGGCTCTAATAATGTTAACAGTGTGGGGGAGTTTATAAAGGCTTAAAATATATAAAAATAACCATACAAACATATGGTTTCTACTTCGCGGATTTTCATCTATCGCGGGGAGTTCTGGAACGCAACCCCCGTGATCGAAGAGGGATTACTGTACATCAAAATGAAACAGAATTGAACAATGTTATATTTATGTAATGATAAAAACTCATATAGAAGGTTTCTGATCTAATGTTCAAAGTGTTGACTTTAGGTGAAATGTGGGTTCCGACTTGCAAAAACATGCTTTCTGAGTATTAATCACTTTAATTTTGATTACTGTTCCTTTATGAACTTCTAGCATTTATATATGAAATATCAAAAACATCAAACACCAGTAGTAAATAGTGCTTGAATTATTTTTTGAAATGATTTGCTACTGAATAGAGTTGTAACTATAACTGTGAGCTGCACTGGAAATAAATTAGTCACCACCAAAATGTCCAAAAAATCAAAAATTATTTTCTGTATTAGGTAATTTAAATTACAAATCATACAATAGCAGCATGAAGATATTTAGATGAGGTTTATTTTATTGCAATGAATCAAATTAGTTTATATACTGTACATCTTTTGCTTTCAGTGCATAAGTCAGACCAGTTTAATACTTTCTTCAAAATAATAAACTAAAACAATTTAGTAAGGATTACCTTCAATCCGCTCACAGAGTTTGTGAAGAAGGTGCATTGGACAGTCTTCACAGAGTTTTATCTGCGTTTTTGCATTTTGAAGGGCAGAAGCAGTGCTAAAAGCTTGCTTCAGAGTCATCATAACTTCATTAACCTGTAAATTATAGGAGACATATTAGTACTTTAACTCTACTCATATTTAACACATATCAAATAATTGGGAAAAAGTGTTGCAGTGGTGCAAAGATCTATTTACAGTACAGAATTCTGTCACAAAATAATTAAACAAGAACATATGAAATTAAAAAGCTGCCTTTACCACACTTCTCTTACTATATTATAATTATTATATTATTATTATTACTTCAAATTCAGCATTCATTTCTAATCCATGCAATCAAATGCTTTAAGGAAAGTGAGAAAACAGTATCAAACTCACCAAAATTTCATTTGCACATTGAAATACGTAACACACATATTGACTGGTTCCATTTTCAGAAGCATCACGGCAAATGAATCCAAAGTGATCAACTTCTTTAATACCCTTGTTTTAGGAGGAAAAAAATAAAAGACATGATTATAGCATTTTAACAACCTACTATATATTCGCTTCCCCTTAAAAAGGTTTTGAAGTTTAAAAAAGTACATAAATTTACTATTTGTTCATATGTTCTTATAGCCACATTTAAAAGCTTAGAAATATCTTAGATACAGTGGTGTGAAAAACTATTTGCCCCCTTCCTGATTTCTTATTCTTTTGCATGTTTGTCACACAAAATGTTTCTGATCATCAAACACATTTAACCATTAGTCAAATATAACACAAGTAAACACAAAATGCAGTTTTTAAATGATGGTTTTTATTATTTAGGGAGAAAAAAAATCCAAACCTACATGGTCCTGTGTGAAAAAGTAATTGCCCCCTTGTTAAAAAATAACCTAACTGTGGTGTATCACACCTGAGTTCAATTTCCGTAGCCACCCCCAGGCCTGATTACTGCCACACCTGTTTCAATCAAGAAATCACTTAAATAGGAGCTGCCTGACACAGAGAAGTAGACCAAAAGCACCTCAAAAACTAGACATCATGCCAAGATCCAAAGAAATTCAGGAACAAATGAGAACAGAAGTAATTGAGATCTATCAGTCTGGTAAAGGTTATAAAGCCATTTCTAAAGCTTTGGGACTCCAGCGAACCACAGTGAGAGCCATTATCCACAAATGGCAAAAACATGGAACAGTGGTGAACCTTCCCAGGAGTGGCCGGCCGACCAAAATTACCCCAAGGCGCAGAGGCGACTCATCCGAGAGGTCACAAAGACCCCAGGACAGCGTCTAAAGAACTGCAGGCCTCACTTGCCTCAATTAAGGTCAGTGTTCACGACCTCACCATTAGAAAGAGACTGGGCAAAAACGGCCTGCATGGCAGATTTCCAAGACGCAAACCACTGTTAAGCAAAAAGAACATTAGGGCTCGTCTCAATTTTGCTAAGAAACATCTCAATGATTGCCAAGACTTTTGGGAAAATACCATGTGGACTGATGAGACAAAAGTTGAACTTTTTGGAAGGCAAATGTCCCGTTACATCTGGCGTAAAAGGAACACAGCATTTCAGAAAAGAACATCATACCAACAGTAAAATATGGTGGTGGTAGTGTGATGGTCTGGGGTTGTTTTGCTGCTTCAGGACCTGGAAGGCTTGCTGTGATAGATGGAACCATGAATTCTACTGTCTACCAAAAAATCCTGAAGGAGAATGTCCGGCCATCTGTTCGTCAGCTCAAGCTGAAGCGATCTTGGGTGCTGCAACAGGACAATGACCCAAAACACACCAGCAAATCCACCTCTGAATGGCTGAAGAAAAACAAAATGAAGACTTTGGAGTGGCCTAGTCAAAGTCCTGACCTGAATCCAATTGAGATGCTATGGCATGACCTTAAAAAGGCAGTTCATGCTAGAAAACCCTCAAATAAAGCTGAATTACAACAATTCTGCAAAGATGAGTGGGCCAAAATTCCTCCAGAGCGCTGTAAAAGGCTCATTGCAAGTTATCGCAAACACTTGATTGCAGTTATTGCTGCTAAGGGTGGCCCAACCAGTTATTAGGTTCAGGGGGCAATTACTTTTTCACACAGGGCCATGTAGGTTTGGATTTTTTTCTCCTAAATAATAAAACCATCATTTAAAAACTGCATTTTGTGTTTACTTGTGTTATATTTGACTAATGGTTAAATGTGTTTGATGATCAGAAACATTTTGTGTGACAAACATGCAAAAGAATAAGAAATCAGAAAGGGGGCAAATAGTTTTTCACACCACTGTATATATTGATGGTATTTCAATGGCCTTTAAAAACTTAGCATATTTTACTCAGTGTAACAAGTTTCTTTGTGCTGAAGAACAAGTATTTATGAAAAGCTAAACAGAATAATATACTGTACATTTAAATTCAGAAGATTTTGGAGCAAAGACTATTTATACTGTTATTTTCTGTCATAATATATGTCAAGTTAATAATCAAAATTTAAGATGTGTATTTGCTTACTACAACTTGGGGTAGTTGGATTGATCATTTGGCCGCAGAAGCCCAGGAAGGCAGCGGGAGTCCCAAGCCTAGGTCCGGAGAGGGAGCCTTACCATAGCCATGGGATGGTAGGAACCGGACCTGTGGAAGGTCAACTGTGTCTGTCTGTACGGCGATTCCTCTGCTAAATGTTGTGGTGTTGCAAGGCCCTTACGGGATAAACAGAGGAGCCACCAGTTAAAATGACAATGCACTGGGCTTTTAGAAAAGGACAGTTTCCTGCTAGATGATTTTAACTCTTTTTAATGGATGCATTTATTCTAATTTTAACTTCCACAAATTCACCTTTTTAATTGGATTTTTTTATTTGGGAACCATGCACTGCACTTGTTTTTCTTTTCTTGAATTGATTTAATAAAAGCACAGATCACTTTGCACCGTCACATCATTTGGTGTGCTTGTCCTTATCTGCTCAGCTCATCCCAGTCATGACTATCAATGGTGCTGGGTTCAAGTGACTCCCAAAATGGAAGAGGAAGCATGAAGCTGGCCCATATAGTCACAATTGGTTAACAATACTGATAACAGTATAGATTTACAAAAATGTTTAAAATGCAAGTAGGCCTACATCAAGTTTCAGTCCTTAGCTACTGCATAACCTCTTTGTCCTTGTGGCATATTTTTAGTGATGGTACATGGAATTGGTGAATCTTAAAAACTATTATGTACTTGTAAAAGCCATTTGCTAGTTATTTAAGCTATATTAAATGTTTGTCTATACATTAATGCATAGTCTATGGGAGGTTTTTATAACCCCCACAAGGGGAATTTAATTGGTATATTCTCACTACTTCTTGCCACTCTGACTATAGAATCAGTTAGTGACCTGCAATGTGTAAGGCATGGAGGGCACACGGTTTTAAACTTTTAGTGTAGCGCTTGTGAGTAAGGCAGGATCAAGCACGGGTAAAACCCGTAAAAACCTCTTAGTCCAAATGTTTGTTTTAAAAGATTTAGTGAAAATTCAAAGCAATTAGTCCATACAAGAATAAATAAAAAATGTTGTTACACATGTAGAATAAAGCACAAGACAGACAGGCAAATACAAAAAAATACTTCTCAAGGCAGACAGTTCTAATCAAAGGAATATTGGCAGAAAGGAACAGGCAGCAGCTCAATAATTATGCTGTGCTGACATGTTAGCACTATGCAGTTATGCAGTTGGTGGCAATCCAGAAATGTAATGTTTTTCAATGAGACTACAATGGAAAGTTCTCCATTTTGACAGAAATTTCCATCAAAAGTTTAGTTTTTCAACTTTTTGTTATTCCGAAGAGACAAACTTTTTTTTTTTTAATTGGTGTTGCTCAAACAGCTACTTGGTTTAGTATAATCACACTCTGTTCTATTGAACAAACAATTCATAATGATTTTAGAGACTTGACTAAAAGAAATAAAAAATGGAGATGGATTGCTTCTGAACTTAATATATCAGGCAAATAGATTTCATTTGTAGAATATCCTATACATTTAGTCATTACCAAAGCTAGCATACTTGTTACAGCTAGTAACATAGCCTACATAACACTGAAGTTTAGAATATTAAACTTTTCATGCTTTTCTATCTTGGGAGAAACTTTATAGAATTTGGTAATTCAAGGTAATATAATACTGACATTAGGCTATTGCATTATGATGCCACCAAATCACTAGAGCAGCATTTGCACTTGGTATACTATTTTGATATGTAACTTCTGGAGCTGCGGTGGTTTCCATTCTGCTGCACCAATGTAGTTTTTCTACACAATATGAGTTAGTATAATGGCTGCTAGTAGTTCTGCATATGGTACAGAAGGTTTGTATCCTAATATAAGCATGCAGATTTATCTGAAAAATATATTTAAAATAGCCATAACTGGCTAAATTCAGGAATACACAGTTCTAATTAATGGATATAAAGAACCTCACATATAAGATTTAATTTAAAAGAGACAGAAGAACCATCCTTAAACCCTTGTCTGTGTCATAAAATATGACAGAAAAGGCTCCTTAGCATCAACAGATTCTTTGTGCAGTTAATACAGTTAATAGTTATTTACTCCAATGTTTACAATCCTCTCCAAGGCCACTCGAGATTCAGCATGTGTCCTGCACAAACCCTAGGGAAATGATAGTGGAGCACCCTCAGTCAGTCTGCCTACGCATTTCCCATAGCAGACAAACAATTTTCTCCAATTGATCTTGACAAAAGCATTACTGGTGAGTAATAGCTAACCTCACATCTAAACAACCTTACCAAATGATGAACAAGCATTTAGCAAATGATGAACAGCACACAGAACTACTCTTTTATATACTGTATATTTGATAATGCCTCCATCTGCACATTTGCTAAATATAAGGTAATACTGTAATGTTACAAACACCTAAAATAAGATAAAGTAAGATCTGAGAGCTTTAAATTGGTCTAGCTATTTTACTAGAAAACTCTTACATAATTGATAATGATCTTAAGCTACCCTTAAAACAAAATTATATTATTATAATTACCTTAAACCATGCTAAATCAGAATATTAAAACCACATTTCTGGAATATGTACTTCAGAGACAAAAAGAAATAAACTTATCATTAGCAATGCAATACGTTTAGATCTCCCCACTCGTCAAACAAGAAAAAAATAGCAAAGCTACAAATAATTGAAATTGCAATATTAACCTGAGAACATGAAGAAATAGCTTTAAAATTCTTCTCAAGTACTGCTGTTTTCGTGTCTGGACTAATGAGGTTTATTTCAAATCTTCCCACCTAAAAAAAAATACAGGCAAGCATTTAATTATTACTTCAAAATGAAAAATAAGAATGTTTACATACAAATATATTACATAAGTATTTCACCTGTTCAAAAGTCAAAATTGTAGTTATATTTAGAAAGACAGACAGATAGATATTTTACTGATCTTAAAGGAAAACTACTCTGTTACAGCACCTAATATAAAAACTCCACAGAATACTGTATATGTAAGATGAAACAGTAAGATACAGTTGGGTCTTGGGTTACAAACAAAATCCATCCTAACAGATGTTAATAACCTTATTTTGGATGTAAGTTGAAACTTGCACTAAAATATTTCACTTAACAGAAAAATAAGCAGTACTGCATAATTATTTACTACCATTTCAATTTTTTTTAATGAAGTGAAGCACATTCAGCAACATGGATAAGCCTCCACATCCAAAAAAATTTACACTCTAACCAACACCAACTCAGTAGTTTAATGTCCGACTTTGTGCTTTAAAATAGCAATATCACAAATGTTGCAGTTTCACTTTATTTATGGTGAAGAGTTTTTACAGGACCCTCCTTACACAGTCTGACAGACACAACTTCGGACTGTCTTTTGTCTTGTTCATCACAATTGTTAACTTCCAACATTTTACTGTGTAGGATGAGAAGCTGTTGCTTATGCATTATCACGGATATTTGTTGTAAATCAAAAAAAAATGTTTTTTGGTATTATAATCAGGCATCACTCTCCCAAAGCCCCTTTTCCCCACCACTACCATAGAAAACCCAATGTCCCCTTTTATAATTTTTTTTGGTGCAAACCTTGCAGTAAAGCAACATTTCTTTACTTTAAATGCCAAAACACATACTGATGGCATAAAAATCCATCACTACTGTATGTGCTGACTGCAAGATATGTGTGAGCAAAAGCACAAATATGCAATGTACTATGCCACTTCTATGTGTCAGTGATGACTGCTACATATTCATCCATGTCAAGACTAGTTCAAATTACAGTAAAAATGAAAGCTGCCATTTGCAAACTAACTGACATTCAATTTTCATATACTCATTCATATTTGTGGATCGCTGAAAGTCAAGACTGCCATACCTTGAGACCCGTCTCCAAATAAAACAAAGAATAAATAAATACATATTCCCTTAAACCAATTAACTTTGAAAAATAAACATGGCAGACACATACCATCTAGCCATATAATGACATCTAATGGCACCTGGTATACTGTACCTCTGAAAGAACTCCGCAGAATACCATTTAACCTGCTAAAGAAGTTCCACAAGTTGACCAGAACGTTATGCAGAGAATTGATGTTAAAAAAGTTTTGGATGATCAATGCAAGATAATGTGCAAAAAGAGTTTAAACTAAGACTTCAGTTGTATTTTAATTAAATATACAAATGCATAAATTAAACCAGAAGTTATGGGGTTGCAGTACTGACATACTTTATCCTTCATCCTTAACAGCATTTATTGTAACATTTCTTGTAAATAGGTTACATGTTTTATGGTTAAATATGACTCTAAAGTGTCATTACTGATATATAATCAAAACACAATTTAGCTAGTCATTTGTTTAGAACTAGTTAAATTAAAGCTTTTGGCATGAATTACTAACTTAAAAACACTTTCCTACTTGATTGTCATTATATAGCATGAGACAATTTATCAATAATTTTTAGCACCTTCATTTTCTGGTTGCTTCATTGTTCCGGAATGTGAATTGGCTTGTCTACTGACTGTCCAATAAGTAATTAAGATTTACTTGTATTCTGTTGAGTAGCTAATTAGAACATTAAAACAATCTAGATGAGAACATGTCATTCAGCCCAACAAAGCTCACCAGTCCTATCCATTCAATTCTTCTAAAAAAAACATCAAGTTAGTTTTAAAGTCCCTAAAGTCTTAATGTCTACTACGCTATTTGGTAGCTTATTCGAAGTGTCTATGGTTGTCTGTGTAAAGAAAAACTTCTTAATGTCTGTGTGAAATTTACCCTTAACGAGTTTCCAACTGTGCCCCGTGTTCTTGATTAACTCATTTTAAAATAACAGAGCCAATCCACTGTACTAATTCCCTTCATAATTTTAAACACTTCAATCATGTCTCTTCTTAATCTTCTTTTACTTCAACTGAAAAGGCTCAGCTCTTTTAATTTTTCTTCATGATTCATCCTCTGTAGTCTTGGAATCAGCCTAGTTGCTCTTCTCTGGACTTTTGGTAGCACTGCTATGTCCTTTTTTGTAGCCTAGAGACCAAAACTGTATACAGTACTTCAGACGAGGCCTTACAAGTAATTTGCTAGGGAGCTAAAAAAAGTAGGAGTAACATATTTACCCTGCTATTATATGTTTGAAAGTTGACTAAGAAAATGTTTGAAAAATACTGAAATGAGTTAAGGCAGTATGTGCTATCAACTATAGTAGACATCTGTTTTATTACCTGACTTAATTCATTGTGGCAAAGGATGTCATTTTACTGCATGCATGGGAGGGGGTGGTTCAGACATTAGAATTAAGACATTAAGAATAAAATAATATGAGCCTTTAAAATTTTTGTTTTTCCTCCCAGCTTCTCATAAATTTGGAGCAGAACAAATGTGTGAATAATGCAAACTGCAGAAGTAAATTTATATGTATTTCAGATGATATTCTTCAATACTTTAGCACCAAATGTGTACATATTTCAGATGGTATTCTTCAAGATGTTAGTAGTGTGGACCCATTTGTAGCTTCTAATAGATTTCACTTCTGCTTATGACTGCTCAGAGTGCAGGTGTAAATTACAAATACAGCTAAATATACCTTGTCAGTTTCTATAAATCTCATCTCATCTAATCATCTCAACTGCTTTTCATGGTAAAGGTCGCAGCAGTTTGTATAAATTACAATTTTAATTTATGATGTACTGCAATATTCAAAACATTATGCATATGTATTTGATATATAATTTTAATGCATTAGAAAACATTATAAATGCACCATCATTTGCAAAAGTAGTTTGCAACTGGCAGCTTTAAGTTAGATAGCAGTTTAACCAATAATGAAAAACAGGTCTGTTAAAAAGTTGCCATCTGAATTTGAGGTTGACTGATTCAGTGTCAGAGACATGTCACTATCTTGGCTAGGAGTTGTGCTTGATCACAAGGTTTCTTCAATTATGGAGGCAATGTGGTCATCTGTAACAGCACATTTATGACAGCCTTGACGTAATTTGGTGAACAACATTATTTTGTGGACAATTATTAATTTTATTGAATCCAAGTTCAAACCCAAACAGTTTTTGTTTCACTTCTTGAGCAGTTTGCATGATGGATGACGGTGAATGAATGGTGTCTGTTAATCCTCCATTGACTTTAGAAAATCCAAAAGTTTCGTTTTTGTCCATCTCACCTAAAACAACTTTTGTCTCTGTGTCTGATATTTTTTTTTCATTAATTCTTTCATTGGAACATTTTTACAAACATTCTATTAACATTAACTAACACTTCCTTATATTAGTAAACTACATGTTGATGGGTATGGATTTATACTAATTGAATAATAATGTGAACACACTTGCCATTTACAATTGATTTTAGATGTATCAATCTATAAATGGTATTATAATGAAATCTGCACTAAATGCAGGAAAGACAGACTTATGACTAATGTCATAATATAGTGTTTAATATTATTACTAACAACAGAGGGAAAAAGCTACTGTTTGCTTGCTGTTGTATTTGTGACCCTGTGTTCGGATTCAGCGGGTTGGATAATGGATGGATGGATGTATTTGTTTACACATTTTAATTTACAAAAGCCACAAGTTACACAGGTCCGGTCTATGTCATCATGGTTGTCAAAGAATGAAATTAACCATTATTTGAAAATAACACAACAACTAAAAGTAAAAAAAGTATGGATTTTTTTGTCAGGATGATACATTCTGTGCGAAAGAATTAAGTGAATTTAAACACCACTTGCTTGATACCTAGAGGCATGTTTTCTCATAAGAATCTTAATGGTCTCGCTTTAAGACTTAGTTTACATGCTGAAGGTGGAAGTGGGTGTCACACACGTGCATTTAGGAGACAGCTGAAGGGCCTGGGGAACAGTAATACTACACCAGACCAGGGAGTGGAACAGTGTGCTGACTTTCTCTCTCAGTTTCTTGCAGACCATTCCTGGGAAATCTCACCAAGTTCCAGCACCCATAGACATAGAATAACTAGATGCCTCATGACCAGCAGAATCGTACGTCAACGTCACCGCCATATTGCGAGTAGCACTGCTGTGGAGTGAAGTAATGGATAAGATGCCTCACACATGTTCTGCTTGGGATTTTACAAACCGCTGTATGCTCCAAACCAGATCCCGGGGGATTACATTTCATAGGTAAGGCTGAACAATTGTTCTGGTTGTATTTGGCCATTCGAAAATCCTGTTTTATAATCTTTCCTTTAGCTACACCAGGCTAAGCTAGCAAAGCTATGCATTTATGTGCTCAAGTGAGCCTCCAAACGTCGTTTTGGCTAAACGTATTTAGTCACTAACTATGTAGATTGTTGTTAGCTGTTAACATTTCTCAAACTTGATGTTTTTTTCTCAAGGAGCACATTGAGGAAACACAGTTTGAAATTGATAACCATCATTTTATGCTCATGTCTTTAGTTGTGTCTGTCTTCCACAAACTAAGGCTGCACCATATTGCCAGACTAAATACTCTCAAATTACAGGATCTGTGTGAGCGAGAGGGAGTGTAAGTCTGTAGGAGATCAGTGAGGAAGGGGGGAGCTTTAAATGTTAAGAGCGGTATTTTGTATTGTATTCTGTAGTTAACAGGGAGCCAGTGAAGCTGAGAGAGAGTAGGTGTAATATGTTCAGTGGATTTAGAACAGCAGCTTATTATCCTGGCAGCAGAATTTTGAAGAAGTTGTAAGCAATGGATACGTTATTGTGGGATGCCAGATAGAATAACATTACAGTAATCTATACGTGAGGTGACTAGGGCATTAACCAATAACCAATTGCATTTAAACGATTCGCCAAAATATGTTGTATGTAAATGATACTGTATTAAACATTATTGTTTTTTCATCAGAAAACCCGGTTTCCACGTCTACCTGTATTAGTTTAAATGACACTTTGCCACTCGTAATAAGGCTGATGCACTGACGTATCATGTCAACTGGTAAACACAGTGAATGCGGCGTCTATTTATATATGTCTAGTCGGGACCTCTGATGACATCACTTCCGAGCACCGGTGCTTCTGATGACATCACTTCCAGCTCCAGCACCTTGGGTGATTTAACTTCCAGTTCTGGACTAGACGACATAATTTCCTTCCCCATCCCTTAAAACCTCCATATTACAGTACCTCCAAATAAACAGTTATGTTTTGGGCTCTGTCTTGTGAACATCTCTGATCAAATATTACTAAACTTTTGCAGCTGGAAAATAATATATGGGTGGCTCCCCCCAAATCTTTATGATGTCTGAAATCTCATTACTATCACATTGGAAACACTCAGGTTTGCTGTATGTTTTGGCAGTATGGGATTTTTACAATACAAGGCAGCAGTGGGATAAAAAAAATAAAAACAGAAGACTTTATGTCTTAAATTTTCCAAACATCTGCCACTGTATTCATGGTTTACTTAACATTTAGAAGAGACAAATGGATCAACAACATCAGTCAAGAAAGTTATTGATCATGTATTAGTATTCATACTACTGTTAACAAGTTAATACAGCTGATGGCTGCTGAGTCAGTCCAAGAATATCTGTACATGACAAGTTTCAAAATTATATTTAAAATGCATAAAGGTAAACGGGAAGGGAGACAGGACACGCAGAACTACGGCCCCACAAATTTGACTCTTCCTGAAAGCTGACAGTAACTGAAGACACAAAGATATATCCATATTAAGTTTATCTCCCAGAAAAAAAAGTTTGCATGGTGTTAATTGTCAAAAAATATGATTCTCACATAGCTGTCCTTCCTATCCAGGTGAAAGTAGGCATCATAATTTACTTAGTAATCGCTTAAGAATCATTGGTGTGGGAATGAACATACTGTTTTACTGGCTATGTTTGTTTCATTGATTTGTAGTCTCTTTTATTGTCCTTTTCTTAAATAAAGGGAAAAATTAATCAGTAAAGAACCATGATTTACAACTTTTGATAGTACTTCAAAACAGAGTATACAAAGGAATAACTCTTGCAAATATATTTGTTTACTATATCTTACTGTATAATTAGGAATGAAACTATGCACTAATGCAGGGGTCGTCAACCTTTCAGCGGTGTCATGCTGAACCTATGTTACAATGTTATTCCGCATGCCAACATAATTCTACCAATTTTGTTATACAGTATATAGTATTAAAATTAGTCCGGTTATAATGGCCAAACTTTTGAAGCCCATTATATATATATATTTTTTTTTAATTTTTATTTATTAATTTTATTACAATCAATACATAGCAATCAAGTTTTAACAAAAAAAAGAATTATGTTAAGAACAGATCGATCCCCGTGATATTACTGAGGGGAGCACTTTCTCCATCCTTCTAGCTATGATTTTAGAGAGTATTTTAACATCGTTATTCAGAAGTGAAATTGGTCTGTATGATGCACATTGTAATAAGTCCTTATTTTGTTTTGGAAAGACAGTGATTAGTGCTTGGCGAAAGGTTTGTGGAAGAGATTGGTTATCTCTGGCTTCTGTAAATGTTGCTAATAGGAGGGAGCTAGCTGAGCGGAGAATTTCTTGTAAAACTCTGCAGGGTAGCCGTCAGGGCCTGCTGCTTTTCCACCTTGGAGTGACTTTATAGCATCCAGTAATTCTGATAATGACAGAGGTTTATCGAGTTCCTCCACACTAAAAGCGTCAATTTGTGGTATCTGTAATGTATCCAGAAATGCATTAGATTGTATATTGTCTTCTTTAAACTCAGTAGTATATAGGGATTTATAGTAGTCTCTAAAAGTGTACATTATATTTTTGTGTTCGATGATTTTATCTCCGTTCGTGTTAGTGATTACCGAGATTGCGTTGCGTTCATCTTGCTTGTGAATTTGTTGCTAAAAGCTTATTAGCTTTCTCTCCATGTTCATAATAATGATGTCTGGATTTGTAAATTAGTTGTTCAGTTTCTTTAGTTGTCAAGAGGTTTAATTCTGAATGTAGAGCCTGCCTCCTCTTATGTAGAGTCTCGCTTGGTAGTCTGGCATGTTCTTCATCTATTTTAGTAATTTCGCTTTTTTCTCTGCTACTTTCTTAGCGGGATTTATTTCTGTGGGAAAGATATGAGATAATCTGTCCTCTTAAGAAGGCCTTAAGAGTTTCCCAGAGTATTCCTGCAGAGATCTCAGGGGATGTATTTGTCTCTAGAAAGAATTCAATTTGTTTGGATATAAATTCAGTACAATTCTCGTCAGCTAATAGAAGCGGATTGAGGCCATCTGCGGGTGAGTGTATGGGGCTTAGTAATTTCAGCTCCAAGATCATCGGAGCATGGTCTGAAATAACAATAGCATCGTATTTACAAGATTTAATCTTAGGCAAGAAGTTATTATCTATAAAGAAGTAATCAATCCTTGAGTAGCAATGATGTACTGGTGAGTAGAAAGAATATGTTCTTGAATTTGGGTTTAAAACCTCCAGGGATCTGATAAGTTGTGATCAGTTATAAACTTTGTAATTATCTTTGCGGTGTTAGTTGCGTTCCCCTGTGGAGGAAGTCTTATCTAAAAGTGGATTTAGAACACAATTAAAGTCCCCAGCCATTATAAGTTTATGAGTGTTCAGATTGGGAATGGATGCAAATAAATTTTGTATAAATTCCTTATCATCAACATTAGGTGCATAAACATTTATCAAAATCATTTTACAGTTAGATAAGTCTCCCATGACCATCACATATCTCCCTTCAGGATCCAATACTACATCTGATGCTACAAATGGTACTGTTCTATGTATGAGAATTCCCACCCCTCTAGTTTTCTTTGTAAAACTAGAATGGAACATTTGGCCAGTCCAGTCTTTTGCAGCGGAACTGATCCTTACTTAGTAAGTGGGTTTCCTGTAAAAATACTATTTTAGCATTTAGACCTGTTAGGTGAGAAAGTACTTTCTTTCTCTTTAATTCGTGATTCAGGCCTTTAACATTCCAGCTTACGAGTTAACTGTCCCATCATGGAGACACTGATTCTGTGTTTTTGATGTCATTTTATAGTCTTAACTGGAAGTGAAATAGTTTAGGTCTTAATTTCCTATTCCCGTAAGAGTTGTTGCCATGCAGCTTATTATTACGTTGATAGTTATAATTATAAAGATTGAGATGATAGATTAGATATAGATCAAGCCTGCTCTCTTTCTCTTCCCCTTAACCCCCACCCTCCCTTTTTGCCTCCCCAGGTGAGGCTAAAACCCACTTCATGCAGTCCCAGTCCTCTGACATACCCAGAGACAGAGCACGTCCAAAGCACATCAAGCCCCATGCAGTGGCTTTAAGGTTAAAAGATAGAGATATCTGTTACCAATATAGTCTTTAAAAGAGGAAAAGAAAAAGAAAAGAATTTTTCTCTTAATATATATATATATATATATATATATATATATATAAACATGGGCATGATATGGCCTAAAATCAATATCACGATAAATTGAGCAGTTAACCTCGATAACGATAAATGGACGATAACCACCCCAAGTGCCCAAGTTTTTTCATTTGATGGGGCTGTGGCAGGCAGCATAGTTCCTCCAGTTATTTTGATAATATTATTCCCCCTAGACCTATTCATTGCAATTATATTATTACCACTTTAAAGGACTGTAAAATGTCACTGAAAATAAATGAAGACAATAGTAGTATGTACTTTTAGTGGTTAAGATTTATTAACTGAACAAAATAAAAGTGTAGGATACAATATGTAACCATGCTCTCTAAAAATGTGTATCCCTTGTAAACAAAATAGTTTAATAATAAATATGTTTCACATTGGCTATTCACAAAGTAAACAATGATTGTGCAAATGTAATGCCATCATGGACAAAGGCCTATCTCTGCTAAGGCCTTGAGGTAGCATATCTATCCAAATCTTCACACCCAACATCACCCCAATTCATGGTCTAATTCTCAAACAAAAGCAAGCAAAATAAAGTAAGAATTAAATAAGACCTCTCAGACCATATTTACAAAATTAAAAAGGGTTGGCACAGTAATAAAACATTTTAAAAATCATGTATTTTGCTACATTTCACAGCACAACATGATCAACACTGGCTCACAATAAGTCTTCTGTAAAACTTTCTGGATACACTGCTGCTCAGCAGTCTTAAGTATTTTTATGCCTATATAAACATTATTCAAACATTAATACTTTCAATTTTGAATATGACACACAGAATTAAAGTCACTTTAAAACACACCAGATGTCACCACCCAAATATATTAAGATGTACACACTTACCGACTGCCAGGTGCAGCCTGTGCCCAAAACATTGCACCCGTGTCCATTTATTGAGCTTGACAGCTTTCACAATATTTGGGCCGTTGTCAGTTGTTATAGCAACAAGGTCCTCTTCACTGATGTCCCATGCAGACAGCATCGCTCTCAACCCTGTCCAACCATCTCCCCGTGTGATCAGATGGAAAATAGGCCGTCTCGAGCACTCTGGTGCGCAGCTCCCATTTGTTGTCGATGTAATGAACTGTGAGACTAATATACGGCTCCATTGTGCGGCTGGACCAGAGATCGGATGTGGCTGCAACGTGCTTAACGTATCTCAATTCAGCAGCAACCTTTTTCCTCTCTGTGCTGTACATGCTGGGAATGATAGTTTTGAAAAATATTTTCGTGATGGGAGTTCGTATCTCTTGTCAATTATTTTCATGAAGTGTCTGAACCCGTTGCGTTCCACTGTAGCAATAGGAGCCATGTCTTTTGCTATGTGGTAGCCTATAGCATTTGTGATTTCTTGCCATCTTTTGAAGTTCGCTCATATAGTTGAGTACTAGCAAATGCTTGTTATTGACCGCTGCCTGGTGGAGGAAGACGTTTTTGCTGGTCCTCCTAATCTCTTCTCGCTTTGAGCTTTTTTTATGTCTTCGAATTGAATCACATGGTTGTGCTGCAGGTGGTGGAAGAGGTTGGTTGTGTTACCTTGACTTGACGCAACAGTCTTTTGCAGAGTTTACATTTAACAATTTTTGATCAATATCATCCTTGTTGAATCCAAAATGTTGCCAAGCGATTGATGATGCATTTTTTGTTAACAAGCGTCTCCTCTTCCTCCTCCACCAGCTCTACCTTCGCCGCTGCTGCTTCAACATTTAAATCGTCCTCCATTTGTTCACCCGTGTCTCGTCTTGTTACAGGTAGTAGAGTCATGTGACTCCACCCGTCAAGTCTGTAACGTAGCACAGCGTCTTAAAGGGACATGAACATCGCCAACCTGCACATGCCTTTTCTTTTTTTTTAAAAATACCGAATTTACCGACATGGGCAAAATGACGTTGATGAGAGTCATAAATTTCGGTAACGATAAATTTTTGATATATCGCCCAGCCCTATATATATATATATATATATATATATATATATAATCTTCAGCAATTTTAGTGCATTAAGATGATACCCCCAGATAATAAACCCAGGTGATGGTGTTAAAGATGTGTCCAAAACAAGCATAACAAGTCTTAATGCAGTAATAGCAATAACAGTAAACCAAGGGTATGATATTGAACAGTCTCATTTAGAGTACACATGAAATAATTAGAAAAGAAAAAGAGGAGGAAAACGTAATTAAGCACAATAAAACATAAACATTTAGCCTAGTAATACTAAGTAATAATAAGTAATAAGTAAGTAATAATAATAATAAGTAAGTAATAATAAGAATATGAGAATATATGCTGATAAAAAACCCGTATTTTAAAACAAATAGATCAGACAGTAGATTATTAATCCTAGCTTTATCATTTACCGCCATGACTCACAATTATGTATCAGAATAGTTCCGGGATCAGCTTTCTTAATTCATTTTCTGCTTCCTCCTTGCTAGCGAAAACATAGAAATGACCCTGCCATTCCACTTTCAGTTTTGCCGGATACAGGAGGCCGTATTTGACATTGGCTTGCCGCGCAGCTGTTTAATATTATAGAAGGCTGCGCGTTTAATAGCTGTTGCTGGAGAGAAGTCAGGGAAGACACGAATGTGGCTATTTTCATATATAATATCTTCCTTTTTTCTGAGGAGTTCCATCACCTCTAACTTAAATGATAATCGCTTCAAAACGAACTATAAAAGATCTTGGTCGGGTATGACGGTGTTTGATCCGCGTACGCGGTAAGCCGCTGCTATCTCAGATTCTGCTTTAAAGTCGCCCCCGATTATTTTAGAAAAAAGTTCAGTTGCGAATTTCACAGGGTTTAAACTTTCTCGATTCTCCGGCAGGCCTTCAATTCTGACATTATACCTTCTACTCCCATCTTCTAAAGCAGCCAGTCTGTCTCCAAGTTTTTCTCTGAGTTTTTTACATTCGAACTGACATTTACTGCTCTTTCCTCGGCACTGGCAGCTAGATGTTCGCCATTTCGATCCGATTCGTGAATGTCTCATTAAGATGCTCCAATTGATCAGCAAGCGTGCTCAGTTTAACCAAGTTTTTCTCAATGCGCTCTTCAATTTTACCCAGCACCTGTCGAAGTTCAAGTTGTACCTCTTGACGCAGCCTTTCATTTGCCTGTTGGATTTCCTGTCGCAGCCATTCATTGGCCTGTTTCATCTCCTGTTTCCATTCCTGTTTCATTGCCGTTGCTTTCTCATTAGCCTTCTCGCTTTTCTTTATATCTTGCGTGAGCTCAGCGAGCAACACTTTCAGTTCAGATAGCTCAATTGTGCCTTCTTGTACAGTAGATGAAGCAGCAGACTCTGCTGAAGCCGGTGTCCCCGCTGCTCCAGTCCCGCGTAATTGCGTAACTGAAGCCGCGGACCTCCCAGCCTTTTCCAGTTTCAGGTAATCCTCTCCAATCGGCGAGCTATCCACATCTGCACTCACGATCGCACCTTCGCTCCCCTTTTCGCTCTCAGCCGGCGATGTAGCGGACCGTGGTCCCGAGGAGTCTGTACTTTCGCCCATCTGATCCAGGTCCGTCTCTGAGAGGCCGTATCTCGAGCTAGGGCTTGCTGATCGTAGCTTGGATGTAGCTTTAGTCTTCGATTCTTTCGGACCCCCCTTCTTGTTGGCCATGTTTATATGTGTTTACATATACTGTAGCGGTCCCTCTCGGGTTGAATAAATACAGGATATCTCAGAATAATAAGCAAATAATATGAAAAATAGCACCACTGCTAGCGGAGCTCCACTTCAGACGTCCATCTCTCGCATCGGACGAGACCAAAAAAAAAAAAAGCCCATTATAACCGGATCTTATACAGTATTATTGGTCATTCAATATTTTAAAATACATAGGATCATATGTTAAAAGAATGCTTGGTCAAATTTTAATTTTCAACACATTTATTAAAAAATTGTATTATAAATTACAAGTTTTGTCAATACAAAATACATAGTTTTAATAAGAAAAAATTATCAAGAATTCTATATGATTAAACATTCTTTATTATTAATCAGGGCTATTAATTAATTTATCAATTAATGTGAAGCAATTGTATAACTACATTCGGTGGCTTTATTTTTGGTTCCAATTATTTTACTAAAATAAGTAGCTTGCTTTGTAAAGCCAGAAACAACCCTTTTTATAGTTTCACTTTTCTCATCAGTGTTTTTAAACATGGACTGATGTTTAGTTTGATAATGTCTTTGTACACTTGATGTACAACACTTTCACAGCATAATGCACAACAAGAGGTTTGTTTTAACTACCACAGCCTACAATGAACACAGTTTCCCTTTACATTTGAGATGCATTAGCAAAACGTAGGTGACAGCGCTAACGTGTGCACTGTTATTAAAATATAATTTTTTATTATATTTCAGTTTAATCAGAGTGCCATTGAAAATCGTTCCACATGCCGTAGGTTGCTAACCCCTGCACTAATACATCATCTATTAAAACAAATAAAAACACCAATGTAAATTCATGGATGAAAGTCACAGATTTATTGTTTGTTTATTATTTAAAGACTAGGGTGAGGTTTATAAAACTGGAATCAGCCTAAGTGTACTGAATGTTCGGTTATTTCTGTACTTCCAAGTAAGAGTGCATCAAGGCTACACGCTACTCACAGACTGTTCTCTAGAATAATATAGTGACGTAAACAACACCTTTGCCTTGCAAGTTGATTAAACTTTAAATGGATGCTGTGTTTGGTATTTTTAAGCAAAGCAAGTGTTCTATTAGTTTTTGTTTCTTTTTCATTTTATTATACCATTGTTCACCTTCGGAACATGGAATTGTAGTATATATTATGGTTAGTAGTGATAAGTCACATGCTTCCGCGGTTATGTTAAGTAGAACATCCTTCAAATACTTTAGTTTGCCTCCCACATTCCTAACACAGGCATGTTAGGTTTATTGGTGTTTGCATAATGTGTGTGTACAGGAGTAAGGCTTGGCATCTGGTCTAGGGTTGGTTCTGTCTGGCCTTATGCTGGTTCCTTAAAGCATAAACACTGTCCCTCTGTAACCATGAACTGGATTAAGTGGCTTTGAGAATGTTTTTATTCTTTAATAGTGATATAATTAAAAATGTGAAAATCACAAGCCCCAAACGATTGAGCATTATCTGGCATATAACATGTATTTTTTAAGGTTAGTGTCTTTTTCCACTGTTCTATAACACAGTATAGCTTTGTAAACTGTGTATTTCTATGAAGGCAGATCATTACAGAATAATGAAACTTGGAAAACCTGCACAATGCAATTAATTCAAACACTGCTTACAAACGTGTGCCAGTGTTGACACGGTTGCTAAGCTATGTCAATTTGAATATCAACATTTCCATCCTTACGTTTTATGCACTCTCTAAAAACCCTAATACAAATCCTTAAATCTTACCTGACTGACACTTTACAAAATCTTTAAAAAACGTCTCTATAAAAGTTGGTTAAGACATAAGGCTCTTTTAAAAACAGGGCCACAAAAGCCATCCTAATGTCCATACTGGGCAGTTAGTAAGTCAGCCGGTGACTCTAATAATTTACTGTATGACCTTGAGCAAATAAACTAACGTTAGAACTGTTTCTTATCTTATTTCTGTATTATCTGGATTGTTTCTATACTGTGTAGCTTTTAGATTATAATCTAACCCTGGATATTACATTATATTGTCTTAAATGGGGTAGCGGCTTATGTTTACAACTCAGACACAATATCTAACAACTGTTTACGTGCTGACCCTATCAAAGGCACCTTATGACTAGGATGGATAACTGACATTAGATTGTTATCTTTACCAGATATAATTCCATATTTGATGCAATACTTTCAATCACATTAGTGCATCCATGCTTATCTGAATATCTTTATATGTAATACAATACCGTGGCTGTCCATTTGCCTTTCCAGGAATTTAAATCACCTATAGCTCGCAAACCGTTTGAACTATTGACCTTGTGGTCCCCGGCCGGGACGCCCAGGAGGACGAGAGGAGGGCTTGTGTCTCCTCCACACCGCAAGGGGGCGTCCGTCCTGGTTTTGTTGGGAGCCACGGGTCGAGGGCATGGAAGCCCTACCCTGTAGGGGCCCGTGCATACCGCCAGGCGGCGCCCCGATGCCGGTTTATCCCACGCAGTCGCCGGCCGGAGCTGGAGCCCGGCCGGGTGGCCTTGGAGGACGTGAGGAGGGCTTGTGCCTCCTCCACACCGCGAGGGGGCGTCCGTCCTGGTTTTGTTGGGGACCACGGGTCAAGGGCATGGAAGCCCAGCCCTGTAGGGGCCCGTGGTCACCGCCAGGCGGCGCTCCGATGCCGGTTTATCCCGCGGTCGCGGCTGGGGCTGGAGCCCGGCGGGGCGCTTGGAGGACAAGAGGAGGGCGAGTGCCTCCTCCAGACAGAGTGGGGGCGTCCGTCCTGGTTAGGCAGGGGGCCTCGGGTACAGGGCATGGAAGCCCAGCCCTGTAGGGACCCGTGGCCACCGCCAGGCGGCGCCCCAGGGCCTAATTATCCCGGGAGCCCGGCACTTCCGCCACACCAGGAAGTGCCGGGGGGAAGACTTTGTGTGGCGCCCGGAGAGCTGCCGGGAAAGCAGCCGACACTTCCGCCACGCTGGGGCGTGGCTAAAGAGAAGAGGCCGGAAACACCTGGGGCTCATCCGGGGCATTATTTAGGGGCCGCCTCCCTCCAGTCATTTGGTGGAAGTCGGGATGAAGCAGACGGAACTGGAGAGAGAGGACGGGAGGCGGCCAGGAAGGCACAAGAGACTGTGGGCCTGGACTTGGGGAAATCGGTGCAAGAGGGCACTGGGGGTGCACGTGAGCGAACTTGTAAATATTGTAGATAATAAATGGTGTGTGGTGAAAAAATGATGTCCGTCTGTCTGTGCCGGGGCCAGCGTTCACAACCAAAAATTTTGTACATATATACTATGTGACGTCTACTATCCACTTTCGGGGTGATGATTGACCTCACAAGGTTATTCCTCTTTTTATTTTATTTTATTATAAAATCAACTCTTGGCAGCGGCCAGCAGAGCGGCCGTGTGGCACGAGTATGGGTGCCGTTCTCATCCCTACCACCTTTACCGTCACTTCCTCTACCTCTTCATATCTTAAATCATTCTTGAGGCAGATTGAAGACTTAAGTGCCAGCTTATGCAAAAAATGAAGGAAAACATACTAAGTAATTGCAACACAAACACTGACTTAATCAGGTTTAACATACAAAGATGCCGAAGAAGGAAATGAAGAAGCAAGCCACGAGGGTGGAAAAAAGAAGAGTTGCTCAGGAAACGGCAAGTGCATCAACCTCTGAGTAAACAAATCCTAAACGTACAGAGAAAGAGTATGAAAACTAGGAATGCTCAAGTCAACTGAATTCACTGCACCTTATCGTGCAGTGCACCATTACTGGTAAAGTATAATAATTTATGTAAAAAGCACATTGTCAACAACTGCAATACTACTTTCTCTAGTTTAAATTAAAATTGTAAAGACATGATACATTAAAATTATGACTTAGCAATGAATGATCATAAGAGGGATTTTATATTTTGTAAAATATTATTATAGTGTCTAGTCTATAAAACTAAGTTCATTATCATCTTAATAGTATAAAAGACAGTTCTGGCTCTTTTTAAATTCAGAGCATCAGTATAATAATCCTAGATCATCTGCATTTCAGAGCATTGCAAATGTGTTAAGGAACCTCTAAAACAGGTAAAGTGACTATTTTAGATGGCTCTTCAACACTTTTCTTACTTATAACAGGTATAAATGAAACATAAATCTTATAATATGATATAATACATATCATGATACAAAAAACTTTTCACATATGTATACAAAATGCTTCATCTGTATCCATTCATCTATTTTCTAAAGGTGGGAAGGAGTGGAATAAAAGGAGAAACTACAGTAGTTCTGCCAAACAGGGTGACATGCTTAACTATGTATACTGGGTGAATTTACAGTCACTAAGGACGTGAAAGGAAACATAAGTCCCTGGATTGAGACAAATCAAACATAGGGATCACATCCAAGCTATAAACTAAAGAGAATAAAAATTGGGCATTGCCCTTACTACACGTTACTCCCGTTCTAGGGCAGAATTTCATGAACAACTGCCTTAGCCAGCTGAGAAAAGTGAAGTCCTTCACTTCAGTTAACTGTTCCAGCTTTTAACAACAGTTGCCTAACCCGCTTCAAGTACCGTTCAGTTATAAGCACTATTACACTGTAAGTTTGCTCAGTGGAAATCTATTTAGAACAAATGCCACCTGTTGTTCACAAAAGTGATTAAAGTCATTAGGTGCGGTTAAGAAACAAGTTTTGCAGCATTATATCACTGTTTTTATTTACTTCATTGAGTAAAAACCTATTCCAACCCACTCCTACAATCAAATCCGAACCTCAAAAGTATCAACGCTGCTACACAAAAAAGAGAAACAATTGTCTGCAATTAATGTGCATTAATTAAGTCAAATTAAATAACATGCTACTTTTTCTGTAACCTGCATGTACACATTGTGATGTATGATATGTGGATTCAGCTACAGTGTTCACAAATCTGAGTGAAAAATTTGTTTGCTCATATTCAGATTGTTCAAAGTTTATTTCTGTATGACATTAAAACATCTCTAAGAGAAAAGGAGAAAATGGAGAGGCAAAATGTGAAGTATCATGGGGTTTCCCAGTGGTAAACTAACAGTTGTCAGTATTTGAGAAATGGATGATGTTCAAAACATTTTTTCCTCAGTATTAAAGCTAATTTGTTGCCAAAAAAAGCACAATAATAGTGTATGTACACCTCATGAGAAAGTACTGAAAGAGGCCCACAAATGTTAAGGCCATAATCATATACAGCATATTCAAACAACATTTTAAACAAGAAACATTCAAATCTCAGTTACTGGGTGATAGCCTAACTACTAGCCTAGGGGTCCATACTTTAATTGAGTCTACTGAGATATGTTAAATCTAATTACAAAGATATAAAAAACAATCAAGCAGGATGAAACAGTTCAAGAATTTTCTATATTAAGTGTAAGACAGACATATTATTGGCTAAAGGACTATGGTTTCAACTTTAAATTCAGTCAAATAACTAGGAATCAATACAAAACATAAAATTCCCAAACTCAACTTAATTCTGATCTTAGCAGCTTTAGCCTATCCTAGCAGTGCTAAAGGAGAGTCGGGAAATATTATTATATCCTTTCAATATAATATATTATTGTGAAGTAAGCATTTGGATAATATTTCATGGGGTTTAAGGAGTAACAATGAATAATAGCATTTTTTTTTAATAGAAATACAAAAAGAATCATACCTGAAATAGCATTGTTCTGTTCTTATCTGAATCAGAAGGCTGCACGTGACTTGGAGCGCTGGCATGTCGTCTGCGGACTCCTCCTTTTAAATTATTGTCTGACACTTTCTTTTGCATGACAGCAGCTGTACTGTTACACCTGGTTCTGAACTCCTGCTGATCATCAAACCCAGAGTCTTCAAGAATACATTCAGGGAAGGCACCAAGAGAACCAAACAAACTGGTCTGGCTGGTGTTAGAGGGAAGTGTTCCAGAGGGACTTCCACTAACAATATCACCCTCTTGCACGTCCAAACTTCCATCATCCTGTGAGGTGAGTGGATCCACATCACCAATGAGAAAATTCACATGAGACTCAGCTGATCCTTTCTGCTTGTTTAGCAGTTTCAGCTGTTTACTTTCCACTTCATATTGCCTGAACTTCTCAATACAGTCATCAATTACAGTGGATGGAACATTCTTGTGTGAAACTGTCACCTTGCCACAGAACAGGACTTCAAACTTCTGGGAGTTATAGAAGGCGTCCTCACTTTCCTCCTTTGGCTTGGGATCCTCTTTAAGGGCAGCCTTCGAAATTTGTCGAATACTACTGATAACTTCAGAAACCTAGAAAAAAAATAAAGGATATATTTCATTACATGTCAAAAATTGCTTTAGTTTTTTGCAGTGGAAAAAATTTATTTGTTTTAGTATTTGATTCTTCTAGCATTGTTATGGTTTTGTTCGATCAAGGCTATTTTTTTGTCCAAAGACTATTGAACAGTAAATTCTAGAATTCAGCTTATACTGATCAGCCACAACATTAAAACCACTGGTAGGTGATGTGAATAACATTGACTATCTCTTTACAATGGCACCTGTCATGGTGGAGATATGTTGGTAGCAGGAAAAATTAGCAAGCTTAAGTATCTGAGTGACTTTGACAAGGTGCAAATTATGATGGTATGCAGAGGTGAGCACCTACCAAAAATGGTCCAAGGAAGGACAACCCATTGACCAGCAAAAGGTTCATGCCGTTCAAGGCTTATTGATGCGTGTTGGGGGGGAAAAGGCTAACCCATCCGGATCGATCCCACAGAAGAGCTAATGTAGCACAAATTGCTGAAAAACAATGCTGGCCAGGAGAGAAAGGGGTCAAAATGCATAGGACATTGCAACTTGCTGCGTAGCCACAGACTGGTCAGAGTGACTATGCTCACCCCTGGTCACCACCGAAAGTATAAAATGGGCATGTGAACATCAGGACTAGTTCAAGCAGTAATGGAAGAAGGTGGCCTGGTCTAATGAATCACATTTTCTTTCAGATCATGTGGAAAGAGATGGTAGCAGGATGCATTAAGGGAAGAAGACAAGCCAGTAGAAGCAGCGTGATACTCTGGGCAATGTTCTGTTGGGAAACCTTGGGTCTAGCATTCATGTAGATGTTACTTTCACACGTAATATCTACCAAAAAGAATGTTGTAGACCACATATATACTACCTCATTGGCAATGATATTCACTGATGGCAGAGGCCTCTTTCAGTGGGATAATGCAGTCTGCCAGACTGCAAAAATTGTTCGGGATTGGTTTGACAAATATAACAAAAAGTGTTCAAAATGTTACCATGGTTTCAAAATTCCAAAGATCTCAATTCAACTAAGCATCTGTGGGATGTGCTGGAAAAGCAAGTCTGGTGCACAGAGATCCAACCTTATAACTTACAGGACGTAAAGGATTTGCCTCTAACCTCTTTGTGTCAGATACCACAGGAAACTTCTGCAGTCTTGTGGAACTGATATCTCAATGTGTCAGTTATTTTGGGGACTAACACAAAATTAAGCAGGTGGTTTAAATGATGTGGCAGATCGGTGTATACTGACACATATTAATCTTGAATTTCCTGCAGAATTTTACGGTAAAATCACATTCCATTCCAAAATTGCTTTAAGAACTACATAGTACGCAAGCACAGTCAACCAACAGATTTTTAATACAAAATATACAGTAGTAAAAACAGCTAGAACAGATATATGTTTAAAATAACAGTAGGCAAAAATATTATATTTCCGGGTATAGCAGACAATCACTGCACTAAGGTGAAAAAAACATATTGCACTTGGGAGGTGATGTATCCCTACTAGTCTCTCTGGTTTATACTACATACCTTGCTATTTATTAAACTCTAGTCTTGTTTTTTCTGCTGCTCTCCAGATAAAACAGCCCTCTAAAGGAATTCACAAAGATTTACAAAATTTTAAATTATATACACTTATTGAATTAATGCCAGCTTGGACAAAATGAACAAAAAAGCATCACTGTAAACCAGGATGACACAACCGAATAGAATTTTAGTAATTCATACAAAACAAAATTTACAGCATGTCGCTTTGCAAAAAAATCAGCTGAAACAAATAGTGTTTTACGACCAGTGAAATTCATGCCATTGAATATAAACAGTATTCCTGTGCTAATACTAAATGGGTGTGTCTATCAATTATTGTTTAAACAAAGTTCTCTTGTGGAAGGAAAAAAACAAGCAGAGTCATTTCCGGCCATGTGTACTGTGGATGTTCTCATAATGCGATGCCCACTTTGCCAATTATGACAACAACCTTGGTGCACAGAATCCTAAAGACACTGTGACAGAAGCAATAGTTGGTAAATTCATCCATGGCATTTGGAGTGTGTAAATATTCGCAAACTAGTCTGCAAGAATCAACAAAAAGGAAAACGCAGTTGTTAAGTGTGTGTGTGTGTGTGTGTATGTTCCCATTTAATGTATTTTCCAGAGGATGAAAAGCAGTGATGTGCAGTGGTGTATTTTGGTGCATTTTCATGTGGAAATACACAGTATGTCATATTTTAAAAAAAGTATACTGTGCCTCCTCATGGTAATATGAACCACAGCCATAAAAATAATTGTTTTTACTGCTGTATTGTTGATTACAGAGATATATGTACAAATTGTGAAAGTGGTTTCAGGCAGCAATATTCTTTGTACCCCTTCAAAAAACTGTAAACCTCATCAAAAAACATTTTTATTGAGTGCAATGTTTTGTAATTGCTAAATCACATGCAAAAAATAATTTATTATTACTTTCCCCCAATTGTATGTAAAGCAAAACTCAATAGTTTTGTTAACCCCTACACATGACTGATGTAAGAACATGCCTCTGCAGCCAAAGCTGTCTTTTACAAAGTGAAGCATAACTCTTTTTCAGCATTTTACTACTGCTTGAAATCTGCAAGTCTACTCAAGCAAAAACCTGTGTTCACCAGTTCTATGAATTGAACCCACCACACTAAATAACTCACTGCATCAATGAACATAAAGATTCCATTGATATTAAAAAAAGAAAACTACTTAACACTACTGCTACATCCACCAACACCGGAAATATTAACATACAGTAGATTCTTTGTTCTGGTAGCCACAGTTTCAAACATAAGCAGTATAGACTCCATCTAGATTTATTATGTTAGAAATTTAGTTAGCTGAAATGCCTTCATTTAGTATTTCTAGTATCTTTTTATGTGATTTTACTAAATAGAAAGTTTAAACCAAGCAAGTCTAGATAGCAAATAGCATATTTTCTGTATATTTTTCTTACTATTAGCCAAGCAAAAGGCAAACCAATAAAACTAAAGTAAATACCTTAACATTTGAAATCCAGTTAAAAAGAGGTGCCATTATTTTCTTTTGGCTGAGGGTCTAATGTGAAATATCTTAAGCTGAACTTGCAGAATCAGCTCTCTATAGTTTTATATAAAAACACCCGTTCATCTGCTGTAGGTTTTCAACCGCTTTATAAGATATAGCTGTATCACAAGCTTTGGAGTAGTAAATCATTTCACTTTTCAGGATGAGGTAATTTAGCTTTTTAGAGGCATCTGACCGTTACTCCAGGAAATGAGCTATTTATACAGGATTTCAAATCAAGTAATGTACATGCATGCTGCAGTTTTTTTGGCGGGGGGCTGTAGTTCTTTTTATTCTTATGGATTTTACTAAATATAAAGGCAAATGACTAAGAACTGTTTTTTTCTTATAACACAGATACATTTGGTGTAAAAATAAATAAATGTTCATATAGTATTAACTATATACATAGGCATAAAACATAACCCAAATGAAAGATAAAATATTACTTAAAAAACTAATGCAAGTTTTAGTTTTCCATTAATTTTCTAGGTTGTTGGGCCAGTTTTTTTCTTGTGCATCTTGTACATATTATATGATTCTCAGGTCCTGCATCCTCAGTTCAAAGCCCAGTTTTTATTCATATGAAGTTGGCATGTTCTTTCTGTATGTATGTGGGTTTTATGCCAACATTCCTGAAGATGTGCTGGTTAAGACACCAGCTAGTTTCAAACTGTGAAATCAGAGTTTTATGCTTGAGGAGTCTGTTAAAGAACACTGCATAAATAATAATTACAGGAAAAAACCATTAAGTTTTAAGAGATGAAAACTGCATGCAAGAGCACTGAGAGAACATACCTGAAAAATGGATACAGGGCCTGGATTTAATTTTTAACAGACAAGGGATTCACCACAATGTAACTACAAATGTGAGAATGTGATCAGCTTGGGGTATTTCAGCATCTCTGCCTGATTGTTTATGCTTAAGGTAGTTTTTGTAAAAAATCAATCAGGATCAGTCAAGTAGTAAAGAACTCCTGCTGTTTTGTTTTCAGGGTACAGTATCTCCCATTAGTGGTCACTGTTACTTACAGTCATGTAAAAACATTAGGACACCCTTTGAAAGCATGTGGTTTTTTGTAACATTTTTAATAAATGGTTATTTCATCTCCGTTTCAACAATACAGAGATTAAAGTAATCCAACTAAACAAAGAAAACTGAAGAAAAGTCTTTTCAAGATCTTCTGTAAATGTCATTCTACAAAAATGCCTATTCTAACTGAGGAAAAAGATAGGACACCCTCACATGTATTCCCTCTTAAATTGGCTCAGATCTCACACAGGTATATCACACCAGGTGCACATAATTAGTAGATCGTTACTCTGCATGTTGAATGAGGCTTGCCCTATTTAAACCTCAGACATTTAGTTTGGTGTGCTCCTGACTGTTGAAGTGAGAGTGAGCACCATGGTGAGAACAAAAGAGCTGTCAGAGGACTTCAGAAAAAAGATTGTAGCAGCCTATGAGTCTGGGAAGGGATTTAAAAGATCTCAAAAGATTTTGAAATCAGCCATTCCACTGTCCGGAAGATAGTCTACAAGTGGAGGGCTTTCAAAACAACTGCCAACATGCCCAGGACTGGTCGCCCCAGCAAGTTCACCCCAAGAGCAGACCGCAAGATGCTAAAAGAGGTCTCCAAAAACCTTAAAGTGTCATCTCGAGAACTACAGCAGGCTCTGGCTACTGTTGATGTAGAAGTACATGCCTCTACAATCAGAAAGAGACTGTACAAGTTTAACTTGCATGGGAGGTGTGCAAGGAGGAAACCTTTGCTTTCCAAGAGAAACATCGAGGCCAGACTGACATTTGCCAGAGATAAAGTTGACAAAGACCAGGACTTCTGGAATAATGTTCTTTGGACAGATGAGTCCAAAATTGAATTATTTGGACACAACAGCAGAGGACATGTTTGGCGTAAACCAAACACAGCATTCCAAGAAAAGAACCTCATACCAACTGTGAAGCATGGAGGTGGAAGTGTCATGGTTTGGGGCTGCTTTGCTGCAGCAGGACCTGGTCAGCTCACCATCATAGAATCCACGATGAATTCTACTGTGTATCAGAAGGTGCTTGAAGAACATGTGAGACCATCAGTTAGAAAATTAAAGCTGAAGCGGAACTGGACCATGCAACATGACAATGACCCAAAACATACTAGTAAATCAACCAAAGATTGGCTGAAAAAGAAGAAATGGAGAGTCCTGGAATGGCCAAGTCAAAGTCCAGATTTGAATCCCATTGAGATGCTGTGGGGTGACTTGAAAAGGGCTGTATGTGCAAGAAACCCCTCAAACATCTCACAGCTGAAAAAGTTCTGCATTGAGGAGTGGGGTAAAATTTCCTCAGACCGATGTCGAAGACTGGTAGATGGCTACAAGAACCGTCTCACTGCAGTTATTTCAGCCAAAGGAGGTAACACTCACTATTAGGGGCAAGGGTGTCCTATCTTTTTCCTCAGTTAGAATAGGCATTTTTGTAGAATGACATTTACAGAAGATCTTGAAAAGACTTTTCTTCAGTTTTCTTTGTTTAGTTGGATTACTTTAATCTCTCTGTATTGTTGAAACGGAGATGAAATAACCATTTATTAAAAATGTTACAAAAAACCACATGCTTTCAAAGGGTGTCCTAATGTTTTCACATGACTGTATGTCTAGATCCATACCTAAAACAGAAACTGGTGACCTGACTGACTGATAAAGAATAAAGAAAGCAATCATTTGACAAGTTCTACAATAATTAAGGGCAATTATAGACATATAAACTTTCAAAAACACGTATATTAGAGCTACAGTGCTATAGCCACCAATTTGCCTTTCAACATTGTATCACCTTTAGTGGTCATAATTGCATACAAACCTTTACTATATCTATTGACTAGTCTCTTACAGAGCTGTAGTGGATTCTCCCTCACTGTATGCGGAACTGTCATGTAGCCATCAACTACTCATTTTATGCCTTGGTTTATCATTTAGGTTAGCTTTATGTATGTGCTGTATTTTGTACTCATTCAAAAAACCATTACTGCATGTTTTCAAACACCATACTGGTGGAATGCTAATGTGTTTTCATTTAGATTTTTACTGCAATGCCTAGGTAGCCTTCAGATGTTCAACAAACATCATGACATTCTCCTGATGAATTTTGTAATAAAGATTATGAGGTATAGTACTAGAGTGACACAGGTCATTTAGGTCCAGATCATAACACTGTTTACACATTGCCTAACCAATGGTTTTATGTTCTTACTGTTGAATGCAGTATTGGTTATTTCTGGCTAAGGCTAGCCGGAATATCCCAGTTTTAACTTGTCTCTTCATAGAACTCTTAAGCATATATGTTTTGCTGGAGTTTAGAATTCCGGCTGTTCAAGCAAAAGCTATGGGTGAAAATGAGTTGGGTTTAAAATGAAAGCAGCTGGTCAAAATCAGGGCAGTGCATAGTGCTGCTGTTTCACACATCCAGACTCCTGGGTAAATTCAATTTGAATTTGCACATTCCGCTAGTGTTAGTTGGCTGTTTCACCAGGACCATCTTCTCTCTCACCCTGAGGATACAGGCCTTAAGGAAATTTACTCTTAATTGGCCCAGTACAACACAATGTAAGCATTGCCATGACTATGCTCTGCAAAATGACTGACATCATGTCCAGGACTAGTTCTTATTTTGTATCTAATTCTGATAGTATAGGCAATGGCTGAGCTGATTCTGTGAGCTGAATTAAGCAATTTTGAAAATTGAAGGGTAGTTTAAAATTAAGCTTCTGTTTAGAAGAAAATATTCAAATAGACTCAAATGACCCAATAGAATTTATAAGGGCGCAATAAACTTCATGTCTGTTAATTCCTTGTTAAGCAACTAATTTATTTTGTGTAATGTGCAATAATACATGTGCACTTGTATAATCACACCTTGGTATTATTTTGAATAGATATCCAAAAGTGCAAAATTGTAGCCTGCACATAATAACTGGGATGACCTCTTGTTCCAAGATATATTATCCAAACTTTTGAAATTAGCCTAGAATGAATGAGATAGTTCTGAAAGCACCTCAATACTTCCATATACATCAACCTGCTCCAGCAGATTTTTGACACATGCCACCTTTCTCCCACAGAGCTATGAACTCACTCCAGACACCAATCCTTAGGTATAATATTGCAATATTGTTGAAAACAAACAAGAGTCAATACAGAAATGATCAGTTTTTCACTCATGGATATGGTGTGCCGCTTCACTAAGATCAGTCAAACTTTCACTCTATGTCACATATGTTCCAGCCATCAGGCTTGGTCACACAAAAGTCCAACCATATGCCCAGTGTTATATTTTTCACCAATTATTAGTAGATACCAGTCATAAGAGCAATGTGCTATGCAGTGTCAGTGATTAGTCACTTAAAATTGTTATTACCACTGAATGCTGACGAGTACTGTGATTCTGGAATCCAGGATGACTGGAAAGTCGGATTTAGCCACAGATTACAACACACTGAAGTATTACAATTACTTGCTGTTTGAGCACTTCAGTACATTTTAAATTGGAGGTAGGTGATCAGGAGCGGGGCCTGAGGCTGAAGAGGCGGCACTTCTACTAAGCAATTGCCAGGGAGCAGGAATGGCCCGACATGCAGTGTCTCCCACTGACATTGAGGGGGAAAGGTGGTGGGAGATGAATGGAGCACCATGGTTGCCAAAGACCCTGAAATGGGGGGCCAAACCTGGACAGAATGATTGACTGCCCCCGTCAGTGGGAATCTCCCTTTTCTACATGGTCTGGACAGTATAAGTAGAGAAGACGCCAGGTTTTAGACAGAAGCATTAGGGCTCATTTTTTTCTTTAAAGAAACTGTCTCTTAGACTTTAACCATGTTTTAGGGGTTTACTTATGGATTGACTTTAGCCAACACTTTGTCCACTTGGTTTTTATTAGATCATTTATTTACTGAAGAATTCTAATGCACTGCTTTGGACACTATTTGTTTTTGATGGTTTTTAATAAGAGCACTTTTACACTTTTATGCACCTACCACTTGCTTTCTGCGAATCTGGCTGGCTCTTTCCTCGGGTACGTTAGCAATAGTTGAGGGTTCAAGAGGCTCCCTATAGCAAATGGGATTGCGGAGTTGACCCGCACCGTCACTGTACCTCAGATTCTCACACATCCAAAAATTATGTCTTTGAAAAACCAATGACTCTAACACTGGCCCTGTATGAGTTTTGTGGACATTTGGATAAATATAGCCTGCTTGGGACTGGCATACTCCCCAAACTTTGTTTCTGTCTCTCTCTACGCCCTCTGGTATAGGCTCTGGCTGTAATACAGACAGCTAGTTCAGAAAATGGATGGATACATGGCGTACCACAAAGAAACAAAAACATAAGCTTGCTGAACTACAGCAAATAAAAATGCTAGCAACCATTCCCCTTTAAATTCAGTAAATCTCAATGTTTCTTATTAAACTGGGAAACATACAGACTGACTGCCTTGTGTAAAAGTTCATTTTAACTAAAATGCCCAAGAAAACAGCTTTTATATCTCTCTATTATAAAAAAAAAATCCTGGAATGCAAAAGCAAGGCGACAATACGTGATCTTCTCAGAAGTTCTCAGAAGACATTTAAAAGACCCACGAGACAAAAGAGATTTCACACGGAGTGTCTCGCAGGGACTGCAAACATGAGACTTGGTGCCAAGAGATTGTTCCAGGGCTGTCTCACGGGGACATGGAACATGAGATTCTTGCAAGACACGCCCTACTTACAAAAGAAATCATATAAGAGCACACCCATCAAAAACACTCAATTGTGAAAAAAGCACGCAGTACACACAAATCCTGTGCTCTCAGCACATATAAAGCATATAAAGACAATACGGAGAATAGAGACCCAAAGGCGTTGGGGAGAAAAAAAGGAAGATAAGAGATTATGAAAGAAGTGGAATTCGAAAGGCTCAAACAAAAGATGGCACAGTACACATGAAGAGAAAGGTACAGAATATGACAGCAGTAAAATTCGAAAGTATTGTAGCATCCCAGCCAGGTTGAGGCCTTTTTGGTTTTAAGTGACTGTTCGGTCCGATTGAGGGCGGGCGGAGTACAGCACGGAAGACTGATAGCAGGGTATTGATTGATGTGGTAAGCTTGGGGGGGAAACCCGGGGGAGGAGGGGTTGGAAAGAGTGCTAGAAAGTTGTATTTGGGGTTAGAAAGTCAGTGATTGTTCAAGTAAAACTTATGTGACATTTTATCATGTCAGTCAATACAGTATCAAGGAAAAGATAGAAAAGATTGCATTACCGCAAACAAAAGGTGATTAATCATCAGAACCAGGTGTAACTGAAAAAATAGGACAAGTCGAACTCAGAAATAAAAGGCAAAGTGTAGACAACAAAGTCTTTTCGCATTCGCATCATTCAATGCACAAAACATGGATTTACACAATAATGGACCATACACTATGAGAATCTGTGGTCCCGGAACAGTTAAAGCGTTAAAGCAACGAAAAGTTGAATTTCAAATTATACACAATTCGGTCAGGTGTATATTGATGATCACGGAGAAGCGATGCAAATTTTAACAGGCAAAAAGAAAGGTAATGTATACAGTGCATCCAGAAAGTATCACTTTTTCCACATTTTGTTATGTTACAGCCTTATTCCAAATGGATTAAATTCATTTTATTCCTCAGAATTCTACACACAACACCCCATAATGACAACATAAAAACAAAAAACTGAGAAAGCACATGTACATAAGTATTCACAGCCTTTGCCATGAAGATCAAAATTGAGCTCAGGTGCATCCTGTTTCCCCTGATCATCCTTGAGATGTTTCTGCAGCTTAACTGGAGTCCACTGTGGTAAATTCAGTTGATTGGACATGATTTGGAAAGGCACACACCTGTCTATATAAGGATCGGAGGAGAAGGGCCTTAGTCAGGGAGGTGACCAAGAACCCAATGGTCACTCTTTCAGCGCTCCAGAGGTCCTCTGTGGAGAGAGGAGAACCTTCCAGAAGGACAACCATCTCTGCAGCAATCCACCAATCAGGCCTGTATGGTAGAGTAGCCAGACGGAAGCCACTCCTTAGTAAAAGGCACATGGCAGCCCACCTGGAGTTTGCCAAAAGGCACCTGAAAGACTCTCAGACCATGAGAAACAAAATTCTCTGGACTGATGAGACAAAGATTGAACTCTCTGGTGTGAATGGCAGGTGTCACATTTGGAGGAAACCAGGCACCGCTCATCACCAGGCCAATACCATCCCTACAGTGAAGCATGGTGGTGGCAGCATCATGCTGTGGGAATGTTTTTTAGCGGCAGGAACTGGGAAACTCGTCAGGATAATGGGAAAGATGACTGCAGCAATGTACAGAGACTTCCTGGATGAAAACCTGCTCCAGAGCACTCTTGACCTCAGACTGGGGCAACGGTTCATCCTTCAGCAGGACAATGACCCTAAGCACACAGCCAAGATATCAAAGGAGTGGCTTCAGGACAACTCTGTGAATGTCCTTGAGTGGTCCAGCCAGAGCCCAGACTTGAATCCAATTGAACATCTCTGGAGAGATCTTAAAATGGCTGTGCACTGATGTTTCCCACCCAACCTGATGGAGCTTGAGAGGTGCTGCAAAGCGGAATGGGCGAAACTGGCCAAGGATAGGTGTGCCAAGCTTGTGGCATCATATTCAAAAAGACTTGTGGCTGTAACTGCTGCCAAAGGTGCATGAGTATATACTGTATATAAGTATTGAGCAAAGGCTGTGAATACTTATGTACTTTCTCAATTTTTTTATTTTCAATAAATTTGCAAAAATCTCAAGTAAACTTTTTTCACATTGTCATTATGGGGTGTTGTGTGTAGAATTTTAAGGAAAAAAATGAATTTAATCCATTTTGGAATAAGGCTGTAACATAGCAAAATGTGGAAAAAGTGATACACTGTGAATACTTTCTGGATGCACTGTATATTCCGCGAATAACATTACACACCAAAGGAGATCGTGATATGCCATTCATATTAAAATGTTTACAGTTTACCGTGAGAAAAGCTTTTGCTATGAAAAACAATCAATCACAGGGACAAACATTAGAAAAAGTCGGATCAACACAGGGGCGCCGCAGGGGACTGTACTTTCTCCGGTCCTGTTCAATCTATATACATCAGACCAATATGACTCGGAGTCCTGCCACGTGCAAAAGTTCGCTGATGACACTGCTATTGTGGGCTGCATCAGGGGTGGGCAGGAAGAGGAGTACAGGAAGCTAATCAAAGACTATGTTAAATGGTGCGACTCAAACCACTTACACATTAACACCAGCAAGACCAAGGAGCTGGTGGTGGATTTTAGGAGGCCCAGGCCCCTCTTGGACCCTGTGTTCATCAGAGGTGACTGTGTGCAGAGGGTGCAGACCTATAAATATCTGGGAGTGCAGCTAGATGACAAATTGGACTGGACTGCCAATACTGATGCTCTATGTAAGAAAGGTCAGAGCCGACTATACTTTCTTAGAAGGTTGGCGTCCTTCAACATCTGCAATAAGATGCTGCAGATGTTCTACCAGACGGTTGTTGCAAGTGCCCTCTTCTACGCGGTGGTGTGCTGGGGAGGCAGCATTAAGATGAAAGACGCCTCACGCCTGGACAAACTTGTTAAGAAGGCAGGCTCTATTGTAGGAGTAAAGTTGGACAGTTTAACATCTGTGGCAGACCGACGGGCATTAAGCAAACTCCTGTCAATCATGAAGAATCCACTGCATCCACTGAACAGTGTCATCTCAAGGCAGAGGAGTAGCTTCAGTGACAGACTGAGGAGATCGTTCCTCCCCCACAATATGCGACTCTTCAATTCCATCCGGGGGAGTAAATGCTAACATTACTCAAAGTTATTGTCTGCTTTTACATGCATTTTTATTACTATTTAATTTAATATTGTTTTTTGCATCAGTATACTGCTGCCGGATTATGTGAATTTCCCCTTGGGATTAATAAAGTATCTATCTATCTATCGATTATTTACTAGAGAAACAGAAACAATAGTCACTCATGGGCAGTTATACATTGCGTTGTAACAATGAGTCTCCAAAAAATATTGTTTTTAATGAAGCTTTAAAGTAAAAGTGCAAATAATGAAATTGAAACAATTCCAAAGAAAAAAGAAAATTTTTAAATTGTATATCCGATTAACCAAACACAGGGGTTGGCGAGCGAAGCCCCCTAGTATATATAAAAGTCAATGTGTGTGTGTATGTATGTATGTTCCAACATCACGTCCAAACAGCTGGAGTGATTTTCATGAAACTTGGTACAAATGTTTCTCAATTGTCGACTAAAAATACTGTAGGGTGAAATCAGCCGTAACCCACCCCCCCTTCTGGGTAGGTTGGGGGGGGGGTGATCTTGCGGTCTTGTATGCACGTTATCATCCAACTGACACTCAGAACAACTAACAGAAGGCGAACTGGAGGTGACTGCCAGCATTCTTTATGTTTAAGCACCACTGCGCCCCTGTTGCTTTTAAAATTAAATAGACTGAAAGACAAGAACATTAGTGAGTCTTTATTGTTTGTTAATTTATTTTTAAAGTTGTGTATTTTTAAATTATGTTTTTCTCAAACAATTAAAAAAAAACAACTTTATTTTCCTCCCAGGCAAAGCTGGGTATTTCAGCTAGTAATTAGATACATGTCTACCTTGGCTTCACACGTAAGCATCCTTACTGTATACAGCGATATCTAGCATCATGCATTTTTTGCATTTAGAAAAATAACATTAGATCTTCAAGCATGATACTTTTCAGCACAATTTAAAAGTTACAGATCCTTTGCTTCTTTAAAAAAATGAAAAATTTATACAGAATCAAAAGCTAATCAGTATTTAATTCCTAGTACAATATAAAAGGTTCATACACTAAAAGGCAGCTGAAAAACTCTTTTACAATCACAGCACTATAAACTACCTATTAAAGACCAATCTTAAATGGTAGAATGTACTAAAGAAATGAACTTGTAAATACTATAAAATTAACTAATGTAACTGTGAATTGAGAAATGTTATTACTACTATGCTCATCTCCAAATGTTACAAATAAAAAAAACGTAAAAAAGCACATTTAATATAAGGGGACTCTCTTTTAGTTTCTTTTGGCCCTGCAATATCTAATTTGTCTGATATTATTGCAATGCTTTACATTCTTGATAAAGTTTGATTTCACACAATTAAGCCACTTATATTACCAAAAATCTACTTAAACTGGCCTCTAAAGTAAAGAGAATGGAACTTTTTTTGCATAATGGTTAGAAATAGCAATAACTTCATTTCAATGCAAAGAAATCTTGTAGTACTGTTCATTACAGCCTAACACAGATGCCCAAGCATGAACAGACATAGTTTAATTGTTGGTCCAAGTACAGAAATAAATGCACTGCACTTAGTCTGTGGAAAACAGTAACCCTAGGTCTTCAGTAGTTTACAAGTTTCCACTGTTGTTTTTCTTTTTCCTTTTAACAGGCCAAACTCAAATATCCATTCATATCTGAGTTTCAACTGAAAGTGGCGACAGTACAGATAATAGAAAGTATGTAAACAAAAAGGTAAAACTAAGCACTCTTCAAATAATTTTTCTTCACTGTATAGCCTATATTATACATCAAGAACATATAACAAATCCTATATCTGAATACATTTGTGTTTTTCTTATGTAAATATTTAGACAATACCAAAGCAGAAATTAAGTAAAATGTTATGACATTTTAAAAGTTGTTTTTTTCAGCTTGCACTGTCAAAAGATGGATTTACATTAAACTGTAAGATGAATCATGACATATTCATTTACATTGAAAGTGGTAGTTTTGCAAGCTGTTAGACAAACCAGGAGCAAATAAAAATTTAATCTTTTAAAAACAATCCTCGGAAGCAAGAGCTGAATGAAAACATGGTGGCAAACATTCTAAAAAATCATTAACAGTTCTTCTTCTCAATGCCAAATTATCAACCTTGCATAAATAAATATATGGTGAAACTATAAGTTTTTGCATCTTCTAGTTGCAATGTAGGTTTCCTTAATAAAATAAAATATATGAAATTACAATGTTAAAAGAGAATTCATAAACACCATTTAAGAAAAAGCAGCATGCTAGATTAACAGTAATTAACTCAAAAAAAAAAAAAATCAAGGTTTCAGAATTGTTTGCTTGTATTTAGGACTGGTGCACTTGTCATTATTGTTGTCCCTTTAAAAATTCACAGTAAGTGGCTGCACCTCTATGTTCAGTTATTGTTAAATTTATCACTTTAGCCAAGACAACTTTTCTAAGAGGGCGGCACGGTGGTGCAGTGGTAGCGCTGCTGCCTCGCAGTTAGGAGATCCGGGTTCGCGTCCCGGGTCCTCCCTGCGTGGAGTTTGCATGTTCTCCCCGTGTCTGCGTGGGTTTCCTCCGGGTGCTCCGGTTTCCTCCCACAATCCAAAGACATGCAGGTTAGGTGGATTGGCGATTCTAAATTGGCCCTAGTGTGTGCTTGGTGTGTGGGTGTGTTTGTGGGTGTCCTGCGGTGGGTTGGCACCCTGCCCAGGATTGGTTCCTGCCTTGTGCCCTGTGTTGGCTGGGATTGGCTCCGGCAGACCCCCATGACCCTGTATTCGGATTCAGCGGGTTAGAAAATGGATGGATGGATGGAACTTTTCTAAGACACGCCTTTAATGTATTCATTCTGATTAAATGTAAGATTTACAAATTTATTTAAACCTTCAACATAATATTAATTATACTGCCATCTGATTTGACACATTGCCGTGCAAAAATTGCATATGCATATAAAATATTTAAAGAAAGAAAAAGTAAATGAAAGAATGTGTGTGAAAGATAAAACACAAACACAGTGTTTTAGGTGCCTACAAAACTGTCCACAACTAAAGCACCAAAAAAAAAAAAAACCTCCAATGGAATTTTTCTACCAGTGTCACAATCTTCAACAAAAATGCTCTTTCAGCTGAATAGCAATGCTGATGGTAAAACCTTACCTTTCATTACTGTCAACTAATACAGCATCACTTTGGACAAAAAAAAAAGATATAAAATGACATGTCCGAAATCCTAAAATTCTTCACTGCATCCTATAAGACAGCATTCTTTTGGGAAATCATGTAGGATGTACAATGTTATATATCTGGTTGTGTGGAGTAAAGATTTAGCGAACTTGCACATGGAAAACTACATGCAGCTTTAGTCTGTATACAACCAGAATCTCAAGACAGTACAAGAGAAAGTTCAGAAAAACGCTACCAAACATGGACTAAGAAAATATTGGAAGCATAACCTTTTCAGGTTAAGCAGAAAGAGTGAAAGATACAGTCATACAAGCACGTCCAGGGTTCCCCTGATGAGCTTCACTGAGGTAATTAATACCACTCAGGGACGAGAGGGGACGCTGTAACTAATGGTATCCTGCCCTTTCCCCATAGCCCTGAGAAGACACCCAGTCACACACAACTGTGACTTCCTAAACAATCCCTGCCCCTTTCGACCACTCCGCCATACAAAACAAAGGCACGGAAAAGTGGACCAAGACCTGAGTCTGCTAAGAACTACAGACACGTACCAGAGAGAGCAGAGAAGGAGAAAGCCTATAAGACTGACCATAAGTTGGTGTCTTTTTAGTTGTGCACTTGAATATCCATTTTTGCCTTTTTATTTTCTATAAAATTAACTGAGGTTACTGCTGTTGTACCCCAACATTTCTCCCTGCTACCAACTGCTTCCTCACCGCTGCCCACAATAGTTATTCACTCTGTAGAAAACATACATTAGACAATTAACAGATCAAGGCTGCTTTTGAAAGAAGCTGAGTGAAGATTTCAAAATATCAGCTGTTTGTTAATTTGGTAGCATTCTTTGAAAAGAAACTAAAAAATACATGGAAAAGGGAAATATGCAGTTTTTTTTTTACCTTGATATCTAAACTTGTGCTTCTCTCTTTGCATGATGAAAGAAATAACCGCATATTTTTTATTTTCCATGCAGTTTTGTTGCAATGAGCAGTAAGTGCAAATGTTTCTAACCTAAGTAGTGGGTTTGCATTGTGCAGATGATTTATGTATTATGAGTAAAGCTTTACTCAGGCCACCATTCCAATTGAGTCCACTTTATTTTTCATTCTACAATGGAATAACACTGAAGGGAAAATGAAAACAAAAACAAACACACAAAAAAAAATCATCAGTAAGCTGCAAACTGCTGCTATTTACTTCTACTCCAGTACTACTGCCACTCCCTGTACAAAACAGGGTGTCAGGGAATGAATAAAGGAAAGAAACAGCTGAAGCACAAAATGCAAAACAAGAAAAACATGCTGTCTCTCTGAAGTGGCCCTCCAACATTAATTATTAACCAGCTACCCACACACACTGCCAAAGCAGCAAGAAAATTCAACCTTCCCAAGCTTTGTAATTGTTAAGATAAAGAACACAGAAAAGGTAGTTTTTACCTACTATTAAAATGTAGCTGTGCATTGTGGTAGGCATTCAATGCAAATATTTTGCCAACTCCAAATAAATCACATTTAAATATTAAGGTTTCATGTAATACAATGCTGATACATTGCATACGAGTACAATACCACATGTGTATGCATGCTAATCTCCTACCAATTCATTAATTATTAACCAGACAACATAGTTTTAAAAGAGAGGAACAGAGCAGCATAATACACTGAATTTAAAATTACACATAGCAGCTGTCTATAATATGAAGATAAAGTAATGTATAGGTATCAAAATTAGGTTCCCTTTAACATTTGATCTTTTTATCTTTCTATCAACCTGGAGATACAACTTGTTGAGGCCCAGCGCCACTCACTGGACACAGTTGACACGTCATTCAATCCAGCCCCATACATACAAGACTGTGAGTGGCCTGTTGAGGGTGCTGGCCAAGGGAGTTAATTTAACAGCCTGTTGAGGATGCAAAGTTATGTGAATGGAATATGGGAAGATATTGCATCACTGGAAGAATGCATCTCCCACAACTGCATGGTAAGAGAGACAGAATATGCCCTCTGGTCCAGTCCAACATTGCCTCACTTACATCTAGGTACTAGTTTTCTTTTGGATTTCTTGCTGGCCTACTAGTAATCCACACATTAAGTGCGGTAAGGACTTACTGAATACTGGCGTATTCTATAAAACATCCAATCCAAAACATATATGCACATTGGTGGATCAATTGGTAACTTACCATGTGATCCTGACCAAGACAACTAGCCTGTCTTCAGACTGAATGCAAAAAAATCTGTAAAGAGTTGCATCATATCCTGATCTTGTAAATTCACAAATGTAAGAAAAAGAAAGCTAAACCATATATCAAAATTTATTTATTTATATATACATTATCAAATTCAATTTTGTACACACATTGGTTACAGGCAGCCACATATTACAAATGCAGGTCAAGAACCAAACATGGATACTCATATTGGACCATTTTACAGACATTATTTAACCTAATATTCATATCTTTGCAATATGCGAGTAAACTGGAGCTTTCTGCCACATAGCCATTAGCCTAAGACATCTAAAAACACAATGTTTTGTTCATGCTATTGTTTTCATTTTTGATGTACTCTCTGTCTAGATACTGTCTTGACAACCACTGCCAAAGAGGACATTTCATCTCCTGATCAGCTGTTATGGCAGGGCAGGACTTTTTGAGAAAGTGGAAGATATTCTGGTACTTGAACACAGGCGAGAAAAAGTAACAGTAAACTTAGTGACTCTGCTTCTGAAGAAGGAGCTTTAAAAGAAAAACAAGAGAAGATATATTAAGATGGTAAAAAGAATCGGATTAAAACAAGGACAAGACAAGGACAAAGATGCATCAAGCATTAAAGTTGTGGTCAGAGACAAGCAGTTCAAGAACTGTTGTGGCTTAAGGATGAGGACAAGGGCACAATATTATAAACAATTTATAGTATGAACAGCATCTTTACAATGTAATTATGCCATTTTCCTAAAAGAAATAGCAAGATTTTAAATTACAGGGTACACAACACCACAGCTAATAGCAAGCCAGGTTAATCAAGGTCAAAGTAAAAATATATTTTATAACCATTTTGCAGATTCATGTATATTCTGGTACTCAAAATTGCTTAAGCAAGCACCAGTGTAAGAAACATTTATAAATAAGCAAAAATGAACTGGTGCTATAGTTACAACACAACATGATTTAGTTTGTTTTTAAAAGTACTTTCCCTAAACAAGACCTTCAGCTCACCAAGGTCACTGTCGTGCTTCACTAGTCATAAATTCTAACAAAGATCTTCTGACAGAATTTTTGTTTGCTTGCTTTTCAAGTACATTCAACTAAAACATACTTTACTTTTGCAGGCACTGTAAGACACAACTGGCTGAGATGCATATCACCGGAGTAGCGGCAAAAAAACAAGATCTTATCTTCAACACAAATTATTACTACTTATGGGAACTACTGGTGAATGATGCACAGACAAGAACACGTATTTCCACAAAATTTACTGGCAAACAAATAAATACACTAAACAGAAAAACTGCAATCATCAAAGAGTCCATTAGCTGCAAATTAAACTGCAGGGTATTATATCCAAGTCAGCAAAAGTCTAAACCCAGGAAGTTAATTTTGCTTTCAACAATATAATTCATATATAAAATGTTACTGGGAAAAGTACAGTGTGACAAAATGTTTTGTAAGGATTATTCAGTGTCTCTTCTGACCACAAGCATTGAACAGAGTAGGATACAAAAACTTAGTTGTTAAGAATGACAAAAATAATACAAAAAAAAAGCAAACCCCAAAAAATCAAGTTAAATGTTTAGGCTTACTGCGAATAGACAGTTAAAGACGGAGTTGATTTTCACCTCATAATCCAAGAAGCCCACAGTTTATACAGTATCATTTAACTGTGTGCACACCTGTGCATTTTAAAGTATGTTAATTTTAAAAAAGCAGCTTTTACTGGTGTGTTGTCTTCAAACCAATTACACTTTGCATAACATTATGAATAAAACCAGTATGACTGTTTGTAATATTCTTAATTTTTACAGATTTTGTCAACTTGACGATGGGTCTAATTCATCCTAAACTGCTGTCTCTGGGGGTTCATTAGGGTTTTCTTTTTAACTTCAGGCTTATTTGTTAAAATATATGCTCTCTGAGCTTTGGTTCGATTTATTAGACAAACCAAAGTTACTTCAATATTCATTGTCAGATGAAATGTCACTGTTTGAGTTTAATGTACTGCACATAAAAAAAAAATCTTTGACATTAATAATTGACATTCAAATGAAAAAGAAAGGTTGTTTGTTTAACCTCACACAAATTTCAGAATCATGCCACTCTACAAATCCTGTGAAGTATTGTGGTACTTCACAAATGTATTTCTGCCTGTGTCTCTTCGAATTTTTAAGGTATAGCTTGCATTCTCATCAGTAAAATGGACCGTCTTCTGCTTCTTAAACATACATTCACTGAGCTTTTGGGACTGATTTTTCAATCGCACTCTCTGCTCATGGATCTAAACTTGTCCTAAGAACACGTTTACAAGTACTTCGCCAGCACTCAAAAATTATTGTTCTGCTCTTGATCCAGTTCTGTTCAACTTTTAAAGCTGAGAATCCTGACTTACTGATGCATTATGCAAGAATTGTTAAGCATCTATTGCAGCAAGTAAAAATTGGATTTCTTTGTCATTAAAAAACACTGGAAAATAGCTGTAATAAATGTGATTTTCCTTTTGTTATTACAACAACTTTAAAACTGCAATTTTAAAAAGCCTTTTCAATGTTGGCAGTGTTCACTTTAGTTACCTCTTGTACTTTGCTTCTTAACTGGCTGCTGTTTAATAGCCATGTGTTATATTCAAGAGTCTCATTTATTTGCACACTCCAGTTATCTAGCACATTAAATGCTTTGTGTTAAGTGTTCCCCGAGCCATGTTAATCGCTACGTGTTTCTTAAACTGACTTCCTCTTGCACTAAGAGGACGCGCTGGCAGCACACAGATATTAATTTCAAGATATTCCTGCTCCCTGAACATTTAGAATGCTAAGATAAACACTTGATATAATTTTCATGATGAAATGCATTAAAGCATGTAATAAACACATGGGGGCACGGTGACATGGAGGTTGCACTGCTGCCTCGCAGCAAGGGGGTCTCGAGAGTTCTCTGCCTTGAATTTGCATGTTTCTCTGGTGGGTTTACTCGGCGTGCTTCAGTTTCTTTCCAAAGTCATGTAGGATGTGGGGTTTTGTTATGCTATATTGACCCTGCTAGTGTATGCATTGCTCGTATCCACCCTGTGATGTGCTGTTGTTCAAAAATTTTCTCCTGCCTCGCACACAATGCTTGCTGGGATGGGCGCAACCCTGAATGGATGGCATAATTAAAACATGTATAACAAAGATTTTTTTTAAAGTTCTGAACACTCTGTGGTCTAAGTTTATAACTAGTTTTAATTTCACAAAGACGTTTATCGTGTGGTTATTGGTTATGTGGAGAAAGAAAAAGGAAGAATAGGAACTGGGGGTTTGATACGTCAGACAGAGACAGCACACATGCAATAAAGAAAGCCCACTCAGAAGAACATCCACTGAATTCTGTGTTTGTGTCTCCGACCACCAGATCACAAACCCAACATTTACACAATATTTAAGTTAAACCTGTGCGATACCCATTCATATATCCAGTTTTTTGAAGCCTCGTCACACCCGCCATAAAGTTCTCCACACTAAACGTACACATGGGGACCCCTTACTGCAAGGGAGCAGCACTACCGCCAAACTACCGTGCATGTTTAATACCTGAAAATTGTATCAAGTATATATCTTAGCATTCTAAATTTTCAGAGAGCAGGAATATCGTGAAATGAATGTATTCTGTGCAGTGATCACCGCTTGCGCCTCCTCTTAATGTAGAGGAAGTCAGTTTAAGAAGTGCATAGTGATTAACAACTGGGTCGGGGAACACTTAACACAAAGCATTTAATGTGCTACATTAACTTATGACAGGGTTTGAGAAAATCTAGAAAATGAATCATTGATTTTAGGATGAAGTTTATTTTACGACATTCTACTTTAATGACAAAATTAATTACGAGAATAAAGTGGAAATGTCGACTTTAATCTCGACATAAATGGCAAGAATAAAGTGGGAATGTAGAGAATAAAGTCAACATGTCATGTTTACTCTCGACATATAGTTTTTCTTCCGTGTCCGCATTTTTTTTTGCTTCACTGTGGCCCTAATACGATTCCGTAGGCCTGTACCACAAATAGCATTACTGTATAAATGCAAGTTGCAGTTTTATTATTTATGTATATAGCTTTGCTTAAAGCAAGGTCCATATTAATGCAATTTGCCTAAATGATGGTTCAGTTGGTAAAGATGTCATCACCAAGTTGCACTTGTTTTACTTTATTTTATTTTTATTTGGTGAATACTGTGTAATACACGTGGGCTTGAAGTCTTGAAGTAATAGTATTATTACTGGAAGTTGCACTATTATTTATTTCATTGTTATTATTTATTAGTTTAACTATTATGCAGTTTAATGATGGTAAAGTTGGTTAAAAAGTCACTTTAACGAGTCAATGGACAGAGATTGTTAACATTAATAGAAAGTGTTACAAACAAATCTACTATTTATTCCTTTTCTAACACATGTTCAGTGCAATACAACGTTTGACAAGCACCTCTGGATATTTTACTAAGTCTAAATGCCTCTTTGGACGGTTGAAAATATGTTGTCAAAATTTTAGTTTAGGTTGTTTGCAAAATTTGTTCAATAAAAAGGCTCTATATTTTGACTGCAACTGTCATGCAATGTGATTCCTTCTCTTCATTAGTGCCACCCCCTTGAAAACTATCACTTTATGGGGCCATACAAACCTGTATTAATATTTGTGTGCACATTAAAAAAAAATGTCTACAATGTACAATTCTCATGACAGTGAAATAGGTTATTCTTAGCCAGTCTCCTGCAGTTAATTGCAATGGAAAATGTGGTTAACATCCACTCATGCATAGGAAAAAAATACAGTTGAATACTGTGAAACCGGTAAACTTTTAAAAAATACCATGATATAGAATTTTGGTCATACCGCCCAGCACTAGGTAAACCTAAAGTAAACTAATTGAAACTATGGCTCTACAAATATTGAAAGAAGCCAAGGGAAGCAGCAGTGGCCTAGGAGCAGCAGTGAGGAATGAATCAGTCCCTGCACTGCTCTTACTGTAGGCTCTACTTTTTATAACAGTAAACAGTCTCAAGTTAAGGATCTGATTTATGGATTTCCCTTACCCATCCCATACCAAGGGCTGTTCATCTTCTGCAAGCAAAGTAGATCACATATACATTAACAATAACTACATTTTAAGCGCTGTAGCATCCACAACTTTTTAATGCAAAAGCATCAAAATATTTAAACCTTTTAAAAATTGTACATCAACACCGAAAAGCAGCTGTTTCCAACCACTGTAATATTAATCAATAGGTCATTATTATCCTTTTCAATAAGAGTGTTTCAGAATTTCACCATTTGTTTACTATATTCAGTTATTTCTATGGGTAAAATCAGACAGCACTCTATAGTCCAGTTGCAATTTCGTCAATATTTTATATACAGACTAGCTGAAATACCCAGCGTTGCCCGGGAGGAAAATAAAATGTTTTTTTAATTTTATTTAATTGTTTGAGAAAAACATAATTTAAAAAAACACAACTTTAAAAATAAAAATAAGTTAACATACAAAAAAGACTCACTAATGTGCTTGTTTTGTGGTCTTGTATGTACGTTATCATCCAGTTGATGCTCGGAGCTGGCGAACTATATTTAATTTGAAAATCAACAGGGGCACGGTGCTGCTTAAACATAAATAACTTTAAAAATAAAGATAAATTAACAAACAATAAACCTGGGTTCGCTTTCTGGGTCCTCCCTGCATGGAGTTTGCATGTTCCCCTGTGTCTGCGTGGGTTTTCAGTGGTGGGCTGGTGCCCTGCCAGGGATTTGTTTCCTGACTTGCTGTGTTGGGTGGGATTGGCTCCAGCAGACTCCCGTGACCCTGTAGTCAGGATATAGCGGGTTGGATAATGGATTGATAAAGACTCACTCATGTGCTTGTCTTGCGGTGTTGTATGTATGTTATCATCCAGTTGACGGTCGGAACAGGCCAACTGTATTTAATTTGAAAAGCAACAGGGGCGTGGTGCTGCTCAAACATAAAGAATGCTGGCAGTCACCTCTAGACCTCTAGTTTGCCCTTGTGTTTTTTTTTTGATTGTTTGAGAAAAACATAATTAAAAAAACACAACATTAAAAATAAAAATAAGTAAATAATAATAATAATAATAATAAAAATAAATAAAATAAAGAATGCTGGCAGTCACCTGGGGCCTCATGTATAACGCCGTGCGTAGAACTCGTGCTATAACATGGCGTAAGCACAAAAGCCGAAATGTGCTTATGCACAGAAAAATCCAGATGCAGGAATCTGTGCGTACTCCAACTTCCACGTTCTTCCGCTACATAAATCCCGATCAGCGTGAAAACTAACACTCGTGCACGCGCTTTATGTAATGCCCCAAATCCTCCCAGAATTACGCCTCTTTGAATATGCAAATGAATATAAATCACCCTTAAGCGCAGCCTTCTGTGAAAAGACAACGGGAAAAGCACGGGGGAAAATATAAGAATTTCAGCGAATACCAAGTGGAGGCAAAGGAAAAACATACCATTTGTTCAAATAAACCGTGGTATAATCAACAAAAGGAAGTTGATCGAGTGACATAGCGTGTTGGAGCGTGTTAAAAGCTCACATCCACAAAATCACACGGTGCCGGAAATAAAAAAGAAGTCACATATCAAAGTCGCCATGAAAAGCCGAGTTGTAAGCCCACTGTCTGAGTGTCATATGAAAGTTTATTAGGGTACAGAGAAAAAGGCACACGGTGGGGAAAAAGCACAAAATGTCAACTTCAATCTCGACATTTCCACTTTAATCACGTAGTTTATTTTGTCATTAAAGTAGAACATCATAAACTTCATCTTAAAATCGTTTAATTAACCAGTTTCTCAAATCACATTGTAATTAAAGTAGCACGTTAAATGCTTTGTTTTGTATTTGATCTTCTATGTGCTCTATGTGTGTCAATCACTACTTGCTTCTTAAACCGGCTCTCTTCCTCCAACTGGACACAGAATCCATTACATTCGTGATATTACAGCTCTCTGAATAACTAAAATACTGAGATGTATACGTGATATCATTTTTATGATGATAGGAGTTAAAGCATGTTATTAAACATGTGTTTCACTTCGATGAAATAATTTATTGCAGCAGTACTCAGGGGCGGCTCTAGGTTTGTGGTGGCACTGGGCAGAGGAAGAATCGGTGGATCCTTCGCCCACCAATGTCAGTAAGGTAGCTTATGCACGGTGGATGGCCACGTCCATTGCAGACACTGCATGTTCGCCTTGTGTTCATGACACAAGCATTTAACTTTTGCGGAAATTTGTCGCTGCGTTTCTTGCTGTGTTGTTATTTTGACATCTGTGATGATGTCAAAATTCTTTTAAAGAATCAAAAGTAGTCTGAGCTGATAGTGTCCATTCAAATTTCTTAGCTGTTTTCATAGTTAACTAAGTCACACTACTAAACTTGACACAACTTCTACACGGTGAAGGGCATGTCATATTTAATGATTTATTGTAGCCCCTTAGGGTATCAAATTATATGGCTATATAATCGCAGGAAAAAAAGATGCCTTAAAATAGCCTTCTTGCTATGTCATTATTATTGACAAATAAAAAAAAAACACAGGTTTGCTCATTTTCTTTTTCTATAATTTCACCAAGTTTCAATCAAATCACTCAAAGCGATTTTAATGTACTTTGAGGTTTTTCTATTGTTGGGTGGTTTTTTACCCCTAAATACATCAAAATGTCCTTTCTTAGCTGATACATATTGCCCTAAATGTATAAATAATCCTGCCAAATGTCAGCTTTTTAACTAAATGGTAAATAATGTTTTTGATGATGTGAGAGTAAGTGAGTTAGTGAGCCGTTATACATGTATATTAAGGCTGCTAGATCAAATTTCACTATTTAAATAGAATTTGATTTGCTTTAGCTTATGCTAATTTCTGCACCACAATACTTCAAAAACACTATATAGTGTTTTAGTATTTTTCAGATCTTATTTCTTGACATTACTTTTAGAATCAGTGTTTCTTTTATTATTTTTTTATTATTTTTAATTGGTTACCTTTTCTGGTCTCTACCTTAGTGAAATGGATAGAGTTCTGTTTCCAGTAAAAGACATCTATTTATTGCATTTTTGGATGGCATATCTGTTCCTTATTTCTTTCTAGATTTGAAGCTACACTAACTATTAGATGAATGCAAGGGACTTGCCTCTTTTATAAAAACCTTTTTCACACTTACTTTGTTCCTACGTCCATACTCATTTCAACCTATGGTGTCTTAAATTCTGTTGAATACTGCAATCGAAGAAAATTTGACAAATGGCAAATGATTTCCCTTTTTAACAATAACTATGGAAAATGTGTTAACTTTGCACTTCCCTACCACAATCTTCAATTTGTATATACTAATTTTGAAAGTTGCTTTGGTTTAAAAAATACGTTAAATAACAATTGTGAGGACAAATTCACTGATTATTGCACTATGTTACTACATTCAACTGTTTCATTCATAAAATACATGAAGACTGACAGTAGCTCAGTTTACATCAAATACAGGTGGGTAGGGGTATTGTGTTATGGCCTTTAGCAGAGCAGAAAAGCATGGCTGGAAGCAAGAAAAATTAAACACTGCACAGAATGTTGTGGGTCAGATATATACAGTGCCATAGCATCAACATATAGTGATATTTTCTGTTCAAGTCCTTCTCTGCATTTCGAAAGTAAACAGCCAGTGGGTCAATGATGACTGCAAAGAGCAATGGTGATAGGGGACATCCTTGTCGAGTACCACATTCTAGTTTTAAGTAATCTGAAATAATGTTGTCAAATACTTTTTCTGCGAAGATACAGGGTGCAGCAGAAATAACTCCCACACTTCGAAAAATCACTGTGGGGTCCCCAAAGCAGGTAGAGGGGTGCTTTCTGCTCCGTTAGGTATGGCACATACTAAAGTTTTCAGTTGTCACCATGCAGTGGTCGGGTGAGCATCGAGGCTTTGTAGTGGAAGCTTTTTTCAAAAATGGCAAATCTGTAGCTGCGACGCAGAGGGTATTTCACACGCAGTTCGGTTTACGTGCTAATGAAAGTGTTCCAGACTGGAAAACGATTTTGCTGTGGGTTCAATGAGTAAGGGCAACAGGAGGTTTTCAAACATCGTCCTCGGTCCTTGGACCAACTAAAGGAAGCTATTCAAGAAGAAATTGAAGGAATTTCGCTCGACATGCTAGTGAGAGTGATGGAATACTTCCAAGAACGGCTCCAAATGTGTATCAGCCGTCAAGGCCACCATTTGGACAATATAATTTTTAAAACTTAAAGTAAAAAAACTTTTTTATATCTACATTTGGAAAATAAAAAGGTTTTTGGTGATACCTCGTAGCATTTTTTTTCAATCCCCCTTTGAAATGTGGGAGTTATTTCTGCCGCACCCTGTAGTAAGGTATCTGGGATGTTAGATTTAATGGGTGAATCTTATATACCTGTATAAATGTCTATGCGTGGAAGTGAGTGTGTCTGTCCGGCCCGGAAATGTGAGGCTACAGCATGAAGCTCAAGGAAAGACAAACAAGAGAGAAACTCGCTTAGCCTCTGATAGACAAGGAGGGCAAGTACATCCACAAAATGAAACCGCTGACTCTGCATTTAAATTTGTTTTTACTAACAATTTCCATAGTTTCTAAGAGCCCGGGCTTTTTACAGCACAGGCTTACACAGCTAGTATATTATGTTAAATAAAGACCCAACATTAGAAGCCAAGTGTTTGCCTTTAATAAATCTGGCTTGGTCTTGTGATATTACATAAGGAAGCACTTTCTCAGTCCTTCTAGGCAGAACTTTGGAGAGTACTTTAACATCATTATTCAGGACTGAAATTGGTCTGAGTGATGTACGTTGTAGTAAGTCCTTATTTTTCTTAGGAAAGATGGAAATCAATGCTTGGCGAAACGTTTGAGGTAGAATTTTGTTGTCTTTAGCTTCTATTAACATTGCTAATAATAGTGGAGCTAACTTATTTGAATTTTTTTTTATAAAATTCCACTGGGTTTCCATCAGGGCCAGCTGCTTTACCACTCTGAAGTGAGTTTATAGCGTCTAGTTATTTGTCTTTTCCTATAAAGTGCCTCAGTTGGAGACCTGGTGTATTCTATATCTATTCTGGTAATTTCACTGATTAACTCAGATGCCTTCTTGGTTTTTAATTTATTTTCATGAGAAAGATATGAAATAATCTTTCCTCTTAAAAATACCTTCAGAGTTTCCCAGAGTATTCCTGCAGAGCCTTCTGGGGATGCAATTGTCTCCAGAAAATAATCAATTTGCTTGAATATGAATTCTGTACAGTTCTCATCAGCTATTGACAAGGGGTTAAAACGAGATGAATGGGTAGGGCACAGTGATTTAAGCTCCATGGTCAGAGATAACAATAGTGTTGAACTTACTAGATTCGATAATGGGCAAAAAAATATTGTCTATGAAGAAACAATCAATCAATTGCACTCCTGTTCAATGACCAACTCTGAATAAGTCCTTAAACCTAAGCAATAACACACACCTTGAGGCACCTTGAAAAAATGCTACAAAGGCAGTCTTACAGTCTGAATTACGAAATAATAGATTCATATTCAGATAAGGAGTTTAATTTCAAAAAGGTAGAATTCAAGTTCGCTCAAATGTAAAAAAAGAGGGGACTTGGGAACCTAATGCATCATTATGCTGTCTCATTTAAATTTTGAATTCTTTTGATTCCTCTATTTAAGATTACTTTTAATGTTATTAGACAGATAATTATTCCTGTATGTACTGATGCAAGCATACATCTCATAACAGTAAAAGTCATACACCTGACAAAGAGACTTGGTGGGAAACCAAATTTGAAATGTGTGTTGTTACATACCGGTAATAAGCTGTAAATGAGATGCTCATCCTCATTAATCATGGCATCTACCAAGTTGTTGTAACCTGATAATTTTGACTTTTACTTTTTTAGAACTGAAATTAAGCAGTATGCATTTTTCAGTTAAACAGATAATATCAGTGAATCATTCTAGCATATAAACTTCATAAGAAAAATCCTATAGTCCATGATAATCATATCTACGTTGAAAATAACATACCTAGCCGCCCATAAACGCACACACATTTTTTATACATAGGAGTATTACCCGATCTACAAAAAATTAATTAAGGCCTTGATATATACTGTGCATACACAAACACACACAGCAGATCCCAAGAGAAATACTACTTTTCAGCAACAATTCAATAACCTATGCCACTTCTTGTCTCACTGCCCCCCAAGTCACTACAGTCCTATTTTTCTATGAGCTCTTTTTCACGGCTCTTGCATTTTTAGAAACAACTGTCAGACAGTGAATTACTTCCTGTGAAAACCCAATGTAACAAATGCAGAAGTTTATCGTGAAGAATTTTATCATTGCTCCTTTAAAACACTGATTTTTTTCATCTATACTATGGAAGACTACTCCAACAACTTTTTTATTTAAATTGTGTTATTTAAGAATTGTAATTCCATTATTTCACACATATGTGACTTTCTGGAAGCCCTAATGCTACTCACAAATGTGCTTGTTAATTTCCAGGGACAAAAAGAAAGAGATTTAGTAACAATGTTGTAATCAGTACAGAAATAAAAATCAATATATAAAGAATCTGTTTAATTATTTTTCAAATTAATATCTGATACCAGGCCAGATTAAATTTCTAACCTGGTGTCTGTTTGCGCTTAGGTTTATTACTATGAGTAAGTGTGCATGTATAACCGTTATCTTTGCTCAGATTGTACTCTCTTCATAGCACAGTCACACTGGAGCTTCTGAGACACAGACTTGGGTTGCCATCATTCCCCTGGTATGGGGAAAAAAAAAACTATCTTCTTGGCCCTGCCAAATGCACCTGTGACTAAGAATATACTGGCATACCTTACACCATGGTGTAAATGTATGCTCTTTAATATTTTCTGGTGGTTAGTAATTTTGCCCTATGGAAATGAATACACACAGAGACAAGTTTTAGCATGTGCTTGACAGTAAGGTAGCTGGGAGATGCCACCAAAGTGCTCACCAAGGCTCCTGTCAATCATGGAGAATCCACTGCATCCACTAAACAGTATTATCTACAGACAGAGGAGCAGCTTCAGTGACAGACTGCTGTCACTGTCCTGCTCCACTGACACACTGAGGAGATCGTTCCTCCCCCACACTATGCGAATCTTCAGTTCCACCCGGGGGGATGAACTTTAACATTATACAATGTTATTGTCTGTTATACCTGCATTTTTATCACTCTTTAATTTGATATTGTTTTTTTATCAGTATGCTGCTGCTGGAGTATGTGAATTTCCCCTCGGGATTAATAAAGTATCTATCTATCTATCTATCTATCTACCTATCTACCTACCAAGTGTCATGTCTGAAAATGCTGATCTCAGAGCTGCTTTCTTACAAGCTTCTCCAGGTAGTCCCACCCCTTTAGACAGTTATTCCCAGAGTAGACAAAACCTTTTTGGAGCTTGGGTGGTTTTGGGAGAGCTTGAAAAAAAGGCAGCAGTGGCTTGTCCATGAAGTTAAATTAACACTATTACCTGAAGCTGACCTAGTTTTTCTACTTTAACTCTGTCAGTTTCTAAATGGATAAATAATTTTTTTAGATAGTAGCATTAGTTTTGTTTATGTTTTATTCCTTCTAAAAATCTTTTAAATGTGTCCCATTATTTAAGATCTAAATATGAAGCTTAAATATTAATCAACAACTATTTAATTAATATTGTATTATTCCTATGTTAAAATAATTATTTGATTTCCTTCTTACTCGAAAATATTAGCTATATTAGTTTATACAATGTACCTAGTCCTGTATTTCATCTGAGATCAGACCATTCAATTGTACCTTTGGCAAAGACACAGACAGCCCAGATATTTACTACAAAATATTTAAAGATTATTAGTTTAAGTTGCCAAAGATGTGTACAACAATGACCAGAGACAGAGACCTTATACAGTACAAACAACCATACTTTCATTCTCATGTGCAGATCCAAAAAAGTCACCCTGATTTATATCAAGCTGTGGTGTCTATACTAAGTTTTGTTTGTTTTCTACTAAAGACAGGCAGGATTATGGAGGCTCCACCTAGAGGTGCAAATAAAGGACAGCCATATTTGAATTTCACGTATAGTGATTGCTTAAGACTCTTTACGTGGAATTTTCTGCAACTGTTGCTAAAAGCACTGGGTTGCCTAGAACCCAACTCACTGCATTCTGACTAACCTTACAAAACAAAAAAAAAGTGGTGTTGATAAAGCTCAATCAGATGAAATGATAGAGGTGCATTTTTGTCCTGCATATAGCTGGTAGCACTTTTTACAGTCTTATTCCAGATATTTACAGGGTACAGGCACAGCAAGATGAGCAAAGTCATTTCTTCTTTTTAATGTCCATTCATATTTTTAAAACACTTCAGAAAATGCTCTCTCCTCTGCCATGTACAGCAGTATGCATGTACAAAGTGATGGACTGCAAAAATGGTATTATGTGCTTCAAAAGTGTGTCTGAAATAGATAAAGCTTGCTCAGTAATGAGAGAAATAATAAACTTGAGGAGCAGCAACATATATCTCCATGTGACTTGCGTCACATCAAGCTGCATATTGAAGTCCTTACTCATTTCTGGTCATTGTTTATTAGGAGAGATACACTATTCACTATTTATTCAACCAAACCCCAACAACGGTGTCAATTGTTAATTTATTTTTGTGTGGATTGAAAAGCACATCAATTGCCACCATGCTATGATCTAAAACTTCCAACCAGAAAATCGCATGTATAAAACAATGTGGTAAATTTCACAATGGTATTGCAGTTTGCCCTTTCTTATAGATCATGTGAAAGATCTAGATATTTCTGAACCAGTGCTTGTGAAGGATTCTTTATATTCATTGGCCAAAAACCATCAGCAACACTGACCTGTGGCACAGAGCACAGCAGTGTCCCAAGGTAGAGGATATCCTGAGAAGACCGGGATGGCATGGCCACACCTTGTAAAAACCAGCTTCAAATGTTTTATGTTAGTCACTGACGTGGACCATGGAGCAAGGGGGAAATGAGGTAGACCACAAAACACTGGAGGGGACCTTAATGGCAGTATCAAGCTTAAAGAACTTGGATGGGGACAACTGGTGACAGCAGTGCAGTACGGGGATGCTGGAGCTCTCATCAATGGCCTATGCACCAGGAGGAGCCATGGACTCAAGAAAACAAGTATTGCATTTTGCTACAGCTCTACACTTATCAGCTGACTTGACAGTTCAAAAAACTAAACATCACAATTGTATGGACTATAAGCATTTTGTTTTATAAAACCAAAGTAAATAAAAATGAAAACCTAAAAAGAAAATCTAGCTTTGAAATTGTGGACTGTGCCCGGCAGTTTATTCCGGCCAAGTCCCCCAAGCCGCCAGATGGAGCCCTCCCTGCAGTATGGAGGTGCCCCTAAGACCAGCAGGGAGTCATGGACTATGTAGTTTTTATTCTCAGCCCTGCTGGATACCACAGGGGCCGCAAGAGGGAGCTGCAGGGAGGACCAGAGACTTATTTGTACACTATGACCCGGAAGTTCGTCATAGGAAGAGCGACGGACTTCCGGGATGAAGAAAAGTACTTTTTACCTGACCCGGAAGTGATACAAGATCACATGGACTGGGGACTGGGAATACTTCCGGGTCAGGGAATATAAAAGGACTGAGGGAACTCCCAGACGGCGAGCTGAGCTGGGCGGTAGGAGGGCAACGCGTCTGGGAGTGGAGGATTGTGATTATTATTGATTTATTATTGTTATTGTGGTTTATGAATAGTGTGGAGTGGAGGGTGCTTAGTGCACCTTGTTATAATAAAAAGAATAATTGTAGCACTTTTACCAGGTGTTTGGCGTGGTACCTGAGGGTTCAAGGGAGCACTACTGCCCCCTACTGCGACACTGGCGTAGTTGGCAGGATTTCTCTGGCCGTCTGTTGGCAGGGGACCTGCATTTAAAACAAATTTTGTGTACGCAGACGACCCTAAGAAGGTCCCGCTCGAACGTCCAACGGTAGAATCGCTACCCTCTAAAAAAAGCGCTGCATTAGACAGCCTGTCTAGAGCTCGGTACGCTATGGGGAAAAAATCTGGGAGGAAGAATGAGGATCGCCCAAAAGAACAACCCCTAGATGATGCCGTGAGTACGTGGACCTACCTGACGGGAAGCGAGGAAGACCGGGCAATGATTGTAGCCGAAAGGGCACGTGCGTTACGGCAGCGGGATGGCTGCTGGACATCGGACATAAAGGACTACCTATATGAACTGAAAAACCATAGTCAAGGTTCAGAGGTAGGTGCCGAAGAAACGCCCGCTGCGCCGGGGATTTATTCCTATTTTTCAGAGGCCTGTCTTTTCGTTTCTGACGATGAGTCGGAGAAATACTTCCCACCTAGGCAAGATGGCCGCGATGACGAAGCGGCTAGACCATCTAGGAGTCGACAACAAGGGATCCTATTTGACGAAAAAAGTCATGTGATCTATCCCGGAGCTGGCTGGGAGCAACTAAAGCACTACAGTCGATCATATGACCAGGAGGGTCACCTTTCATTTGCGAAAAGGGGCACGTGATTTCCCAAACGGATTATGGGAAGGAGAAGGTCGACAACAGTCCAGAGGTGAGGTCAGCATTTCCGCGATGGAATCGAGCTCCCTGAAGGGAAGGGGGAGGCAGGCGAAGCAGCGCCAGCTATTCAGGAAAGTAAAGAGGGACGGGATGTGACTGAACGATCCGCCGATAAAATAGAAAAGGCAGATCGCAGTCGGCCAGTAGCGGCACCCCGGCCCTCTAAAAGAAACTCCAATTCCCAAGAGCCTTTGCAAGACCCAGCCGAGCACGTGCCAGGAGCGGACGTGCTGATTGGCTCCCGGCCGAAAGGTAAGAGGAATAATGAGAGTAACTTGCCTTTGGCCGAAATAAATGACATTGTGGGACTGCGGGATCTCGAGAAATTGCTCGAGCCCGTATATGTTTTCTTACAGACATTGGCAGATGTTAAGAAACAAGTGGAGGAATTGGGAGCGACGGCAGCAGCACCGTTGGAGGCTCTGATGGGATTCGTGCAGCGGCTGCGCCGAGAAGCTCCAGAGATGATCGATCGCGGGAGCGCAGGTAAGTCCCTCCCGTATCGTAGAGCATAAAGGGACGCAGTGCGAACCGGCACCGCAAATAAAAAGTAGCGCGTGTCAAAGCACTGTGTGCCCGACAAAAGATTGTGGCACCTTGACCGAAGGGTTGGAGAACGGAGTAAACGGTCCGGGGCATGCGTATGACGTGGCCGCCCGGAGCCGTAAAAGTCTCCAGCTCCCAGCCGGTCTTATGTGCGGTGTAATGTCGGTGACAGAAGGAGGGGAGGAAGCGCCGATCGGAACGGAGCAGCTGAAAAGTGCTGTCTCGCGATGTTGTGGTGCTAAAGACGCCACCACCGGCAATAAATAAATTAAAGGGCGAGAAAGCAGTGAAAGGGGTCTCTCTTTCCCATAGAGAGACTCAAACTGCAGATAAGCCCAAGAATAAAAAGGAGATCCCTAAAATAAAACGGGCTCTCCTGACAAGTTGGAAAATGTAAGAGCGGCTGATAATCCCGTCCCAGCGGAGAGATGGAGTTGGCCAGGAGTACCAAGGTGCTTCCAGTATCACGGAGGAGGGCGACCAGGAGGACAGCGGATCTGCTATAACTGTCGTCCGGAGGGGTCATGTGTGGCGATGCTGTCCTTGGAGGACAAGGGATCAGAGGGAAGCCCGTTATAACGTTCCCCCAAGGTTCTGCAGGGAGGCTAGACAACATTGCCAGGACCCGACCTTCGGATCCTCCTGGAGGAAGACATCCTCGCGAGCAGGACGCTCAAAATTATAATTTTTCACTGGGGGGGAAGTATTGTGGACTGTGCCCGGCAGTTTATTCCGGCCAAGTCCCCCAAGCCGCCAGATGGAGCCCTCCCTGCAGTATGGAGGTGCCCCTAAGACCAGCAGGGAGTCATGGACTATGTAGTTT